>NW_027361690.1:51037500-51267500 GCF_039654945.1 Dendrobates tinctorius | reverse complement strand
ATGAAGAAACAAGGGTTCAGAGCAAGTGCTAGGAGCACCACAGAATAGCAGACAGAGCAGAGGACCTGAGAACAGCGCACAGCCAGGCTGGGACACAGCTGACCCAGCCAGGAAGCACAACAATAATCAGGCACCTCCCCTAGGGGGAGGTCGTCTGATATAGCACATGACTACTACTGGTTCCGGGTCAGGACCTAGCCAGAAAGCACATGACCACTAGTGGTTCCGGGTCAGGTCCTCCAATACCATAGAGAGGACCGAGCCCTATACAGCACTGACCGGAGCGCGCAAGCGCAAACGTGGCATGGAGGAGGAGACCCGGGGACGAGAGTTGCGCGTGCGCACCCGACGGGGACCCCTGAGGGACCGCCGTACCGGAGGGAGTGACGTCGGGGCCGAAGCCCCGCCTCCTTGTGAGCGCGGCATAACAGTACCCCCTCCTTTAAGCCCCCTCTCTCTAGAACTGGAAAATAGCACCTTGACACTAGGAGCGGGATCCAGACACTTCCTAACTGCATGAGGACCAATGAGATCCAGAGTCTCAATACGAGAAAATTCGGTCTCCTGCCATACCCTGGAGAACTCCACGGACAGAGAGTCGGAGGCAGGTATCCCCGAGACAGGTCGAACCGGCAGAGGCACACAGACATGCTTGGAGGCCGAAATGGTGGTGCAGTCATTGGAAGTCAATTCATCCTTAGGAGGCGAGCAGTCGGAGGATGGTTGCTTGGGAAGTTTCTTCTTGGCACACGATGGGCAAGCAGCCACGAAGTCTTTGACGTCCTGAGCAATAGACGGCCACCAGTAATCGTGGGATAAACGGGAGAGTGTCCTCTTGGCACCAACATGACCGGCAGCCGGAGAAGAATGTCCCCAGGATAACACACCTTTACGGTTACCTTTAGACACAAAGGTCTCCCCTGGACGCTGGGGCGTCAACTTGACGGAAGCCACGGTAATTACCTTGGGACGGTCACTTGACGGAGGTGGAGACTGACTCTCAGCCCCCCTGTTGATAATGTCACAAGTCACAGACCGGTTGCTTGAATGATGTGGAGACTGACTCTCAGCCTCCTTCTCGACAATGTCACAAGTCACAGACGGAATGCTTGACGGATGTGGAGACTGACTCTCAGCCTCCTTCTCGACAATGTCACAAGTCACAGACGGGATGGTGGACGGCGGACCTATAACCGTCGAAGACGAGCAAGCAGGGTTCTTCGGATGAATGAACAGCAGGCAACTCTTTTGACAGGACGGTCCCCAACGGAGTATATCACCAGATTGCCAGTCCAGGGTCGGCCCATGAATACGTAACCAAGGAAGTCCAAGAAGAAGGGTATGAGGCGAAGTCGGCAATACGTAGAAGGAGATCCGCTCCCGATGACATGTGCCAATCTGCAACTCAACTTCCTCAGTGACCTGGTTAACGGTGTCCTGCAAGGGCTTATCGTCGACCGGAACTACTGACCTAGGAGACTCCAGGGATCTGACAGGGATGCGAAACTTCTTAACTGCCTCGAGACTAATAAAGTTACCCACTGCGCCAGAGTCCACAATAGCTTTCACAGTAAAAGTCTCGAAACCAAAATTCAGGGAGACAGGCACGGTCAGGGGTAGAGAGGAATCACATACACTTGGGGAGACCTCACTTAACAGTCCCAGGCGGAGAGACTTCCCCGGTCTCTTGGGACATGAGCGTAGAAAGTGGGAGGCATCCCCACAATAGAAACAGAGCCCTTGTGCCTGCCTTTTCACACGACGCCGTTGAGCTATCTGGAGGCGATCCACCTGCATAGGCTCAGGTACCGGATCCGCCGCAGATAACTCGGGTGACGGATGAGAAAAACTGCGAGTGGACGAAGAGAGGCGAGAGGACCCTCTCTCTCTGGCTGACTCGCGGGTGCGCTCCTGGAAGCGCAAATCAATGCGTGTCGCGAGAGAGATAAGATCCTCCAAATTGGTAGGGGTATCTCGGCCCGCCAGTTCGTCTTTGATCCGACCGGACAGACCACGCCAAAAGGCCCCTACGAGGGCATCATTATTCCAACCTAGCTCAGAGGACAAAGTGCGAAAACATATCGCGTATTGTCCAACCGATAGAGAACCTTGACGAAGATTAAAGAGGGACTCGGTGGTGGAAGCAAGGCGGCCCGGCTCATCGAACACCTTACGGAAAGTGTCCAAAAAGATGGAAAGCTGAGTGACGAGCGGGTCATTACGCTCCCAAAGGGGATTCACCCACGCAAGCGCCTTACCCTCTAAGTGAGAAACAATAAATGCTATTTTAGCACGATCGGTGGGGTAATGCTGCGGCAAAAACTCAAAATGCAAACGACACTGGTTCAAGAATCCGCGACACAACACAGGGTCACCACTATACCGGGGTGGCTTGCATAGGCGCGGAAGTGAGTGTGGAAGCATGGCCTGGGCAGATTGTATGGAAAGGAGCCGATTATCTACCGACGCTATATAGTTGAGAATCTGAGCCTGGGAGTCGCGTTGCTGCGCAAGTTCCTGCTGGAGACTAGCCAACTGGGCAGCATTCCCAGGCTCAGAGGACTGAGAGGCAGATAAACCGGACTCCACGGACTTGAGAAATGCCATAATCCTAATCTGGTTTTCCCGGAGGAACGTCAGCTCCTTTTGGAAGGAAGCCGCAGTACCAGCGGAGTCCATGGCCTGATTATACTGTTAGAGTGTTAGCGACTCCTGGAGTGGACCCTCTGGGTCGCGGCACCAACCCTCCCAGGGCGAGCTAGCCTAGTGAGGACCACCCCCTATACAGGGAGTGTCAGGAGCAAGCCCCAGGGGATACGATACCACGACTGCTGGCACCAGGCGGCCGGCTCACAGGAGATACGAGACTGTGTGACTGGAGGGTGCAGGATACTAGGGAACACAGGAGAGTACACGGGAGTGCGCTGAGTACAGGGTAGTGCTAGACGGGTACACGTGGGCACATAAGGCGTGAAGCAAGTAACAGAACACAGGAATAGAGTGAATGCCAGGAGGCACGGCGGAGCATGAAGAAACAAGGGTTCAGAGCAAGTGCTAGGAGCACCACAGAATAGCAGACAGAGCAGAGGACCTGAGAACAGCGCACAGCCAGGCTGGGACACAGCTGACCCAGCCAGGAAGCACAACAATAATCAGGCACCTCCCCTAGGGGGAGGTCGTCTGATATAGCACATGACTACTACTGGTTCCGGGTCAGGACCTAGCCAGAAAGCACATGACCACTAGTGGTTCCGGGTCAGGTCCTCCAATACCATAGAGAGGACCGAGCCCTATACAGCACTGACCGGAGCGCGCAAGCGCAAATGTGGCATGGAGGAGGAGACCCGGGGACGAGAGTTGCGCGTGCGCACCCGACGGGGACCCCTGAGGGACCGCCGTACCGGAGGGAGTGACGTCGGGGCCGAAGCCCCGCCTCCTTGTGAGCGCGGCATAACAGCCTCATTTATAGAGTTGAGCGATACCGTCCGATACTTCAAAGTATCGGATCGGAATGGATCGGCCGATCTTTAAAAAAAGTATCGGTATCGCCGATTCCGATACCGGAAGTCCCATTCAAGTCTATGGGACTTCCGGTATCGGAATAAGAAAAACCCTGTTTTTGCCTTGTACAGCCTCTCTGGGGTCTGTACGGGCCTTTCGGGGGGCTGTGCCGGCCTGCCAGGGGGTCTGTGCAGGCTCCGGTGGTCTGTGCCGGCCTGCCGGGGGGCTGTGCCGGCCTGCCGGGGGGCTGTGCAGGCTCCGGGGGGCTGTGCTGGCCTGCCGGGGGGCTGTGCCGGCCTGCCGGTGGTCTGTGCAGGCTCCGGGGGGCTGTGCCGGCCTGCCGGGGGGCTGTGCCGGCCTGCCGGTGGTCTGTGCAGGCTTCGGGGGTCTGTGCAGGCATCGTCCGATGGGACTACAAGTCCCATCGGGCGATGCCTGCTACCATGACAGTGATTGACACATTAGCCAATGATGGGACAGTAGTAGTCCCATCATCCGGCTAATGTGTTGAATGTAAAAAAAAAAAAAAAAAAAATTACATGCTACATACATGCTACATACATACAACATGCATACTACATACATGCTACATTCATACTACATACTACATACATGCTACATTCATACTACATAAATACTACATGCAACATACATACTACATATATACTACATACATACTACATGCATGCTACATACATACTGCATGCTACATACATACTACATGCTACATACATACCACATATATACTACATACATACTACATGCATGCTACATACATACCACATACATACTACATACATACTACATGCATGCTACATGCATGCTACATGCTACATACATAACACATATATACTACATGCATGCTACATACATACTACATGCTACATACATACCACATACATACTACATGCATGCTACATACATACTACATGCATGCTACATACATACTACATGCTACATACTACATATATACTACATGCATGCTACATACATACTACATGCTACATACATACTACATGCATGCTACATACATACTACATGCTACATACATACTACATATATACTACATGCATGCTACATACATACTACATGCTACATACATACTACATATATACTACATGCATGCTACATACATACTACATGCTACATACATACTACATATATACTACATGCATGCTACATACATACTACATGCTACATACATACTACATATATACTACATGCATGCTACATACATACTACATGCTACATACATACTACATATATACTACATGCATGCTACATACATACTACATGCTACATACATACTACATATATACTACATGCATGCTACATACATACTACATGCTACATACATACTACATATATACTACATGCATGCTACATACATACTACATGCTACATACATACTACATATATACTACATGCATGCTACATACTACATGCTACATACATACTACATATATACTACATGCATGCTACATACATACTACATACATACTACATGCATGCTACATACATACTACATGCTACATACATACCACATACATACTACATATATACTACATGCATGCTACATACATACTGCATGCTACATGCATGCTACATACATACTACATACATACTACATGCTACATACATACCACATATATACTACATACATACAATACATTCATACAATACATACATAGACATACAGTACATATAACATAGAGTAACATACTTACCAATACTTGTCACATTGTTCCCCGAAGCCATTGTCTTTTCCGGAATAAATATTAACATAACAAACCACAAAAATACTCACCCACGATCCGAAGCAGTCCACGAGTGTGTCCCATGACGATCTTGGGTAGAGAACTGCAGCATCAGCTGATGCTGCCGTTCTCTACGGGCTGCAGGAATCCAATGACGGAAGGTAGGTATCCTTCCGCACTGTATTCCTCCGCCACTTAAAAAAAAAAAAAGTCCCTAGTCTCACTTTATGCCATTGCTGTGTGGGAATTTCCCACGCAGCAATGGCATAAAGTGAGACTAGGGACTTTTTTTTTTTTAAGTGGCGGAGGAATACAGTGCGGAAGGATACCTACCTTCCGTCATTGGATTCCTGCAGCCCGTAGAGAACGGCAGCATCATCTGATGCTGCAGTTCTCTACCCAAGATCGTCGTGGGACACACTCGTGGACTGCTTCGGATCGTGGGTGAGTATTTTTGTGGTTTGTTATGTTAATATTTATTCCGGAAAAGACAATGGCTTCGGGGAACAATGTGACAAGTATTGGTAAGTATGTTACTCTATGTTATATGTACTGTATGTCTATGTATGTATTGTATGAATGTATTGTATGTATGTAGTATATATGTGGTATGTATGTAGCATGTAGTATGTATGTAGTATGTATGTAGCATGCATGTAGCATGCAGTATGTATGTAGCATGCATGTAGTATATATGTAGTATGTATGTAGCATGCATGTAGTATATATGTAGTATGTATGTAGCATGTATGTAGTATGTATGTAGTATGTATGTAGCATGTAGCATGTATGTAGTATATATGTGGTATGTATGTAGCATGTATGTATTATGTATGTAGTATGTATGTAGCATGCATGTAGTATGTATGTAGCATGCATGTAGCATGCAGTATGTATGTAGCATGCATGTAGTATATATGTAGTATGTATGTAGCATGCATGTAGTATATATGTAGTATGTATGTAGCATGTATGTAGTATGTATGTAGTATGTATGTAGCATGTAGCATGTATGTAGTATATATGTGGTATGTATGTAGCATGTATGTAGTATGTATGTAGCATGCATGTAGTATGTATGTAGTATGTATGTAGCATGTATGTAACATGCAGTATGTAGCATGTATGTAGCATGTATGTAGTATGTATGTAGTATGTATGTAGTATATATGTAGTATGTATGTAGCATGTAGTATGTATGTAGCATGTAGTATGTATGTAGCATGTATGTAGTATATATGTAGTATGTATGTAGCATGTAGTATGTATGTAGCATGCATGTAGTATATATGTAGTATGTATGTAGCATGTAGTATGTATGTAGCATGTAGTATGTATGTAGCATGCATGTAGTATGTATGTAGTATGTATGTAGTATTTTTTTTTTTTTAACATTTAACACATTAGCCGGATGATGGGACTACTACTGTCCCATCATTGGCTAATGTGTCAATCACTGTCATGGTAGCAGGCATCGCCAGATGGGACTTGTAGTCCCATCGGACGATGCTTGCACAGACCCCCGGACATCAGCACAGCCCCCCGGCAGGCCGGCACAGCCCCCCGGCAGGCCGGTACAGACCCCCACAGGGTGCACAGACCACCGGCAGGCCGGCACAGCCCCCCGGCAGGCCGGTACAGACCCCCACAGGGTGCACAGACCACCGGCAGGCCGGCACAGTCCCCCGGCAGGCCGGTACAGACCCCCACAGGGTGCACAGACCACCGGCAGGCCGGCACAGCCCCCCGGCAGGCCGGTACAGACCCCGGGCAGTCCACACAGCCCCCCGGCAGGCCGGCAGAGACCCCCGGAAGGCCCGAAATGACGGCGCATCATGATGCACACACACCGCGCATCATGATGACGTCAGGCTGTCAATCAACTTTGAACTTCCGATTCCGATGCCGAATTCCGATATTGAAAAAATATCGGAAGTCGGTATCGGAATTCCGATACAGCAAGTATCGGCCGATACCCGATACTTGCGGTATCGGAATGCTCAACACTACTCATTTATATTTTGCCAGACATGTATGTCTTCTTCTTCTTTCTTCTTTCTTCTTCTTTCTTATTCTTCTTCCTTTTATTACCTTCTTCTTCTTCTTCTTATTCCTTTTTTTACATTCTTCTTCTTCTTCCTTTTTTTACATTCTTCTACTTCCTTTTTTTACATTCTTCTTCTTATTCCTTTTTTTACATTCTTCTTCTTCTTCCTTTTTTTAAATTCTTCTACTTCCTTTTTTTACATTCTTCTTCTTCCTTTTCTTACATTCTTCTTCTTCTTCCTTTTTTTAAATTCTTCTACTTCCTTTTTTTACATTCTTCTTCTTCCTTTTCTTACATTCTTTATATTCTTCTTATTCAACAATTATTATTCTACATATTCAACTTCTTCATCTTCTTCCTATTCTTCTTCATCATATTCTTGTTTGTGTCAGGCATTCCTGTAGTTGTTATCTAGAAAAGTTAGAAGTTTACACCTTCCGTTCTGCCTGTCACAAAAGATTTACAACAGGATTTGTCCGCGTTCAGTTTGGCCTGCAGCAGCAGGCCTTTTCCAGGGGCACCACGAGGAGGAACGGACTCACCCCCATACACTGCTTAGTCTTCTTCTGCTTATAAATAAGATAATATCATTTGCTCAGAGTATTAGTCTTATGCTTAATGTTCTTCTGCTTTGTTTTTTTATGCTTCTTTGTCTTCTCTCTCTTGTTGTTCTGCATCTTGGTGGTTGTCTTCCTGTTCTTTGTCCTCTTGAACCAGCTGACGGTACTGGCACCCGTAGGGGCAGCAGAAGGAACAAGAGCCAATGGCACTACCGAGGACCAGCTGACGGTGCTGGAACCCGGTTACTAAGCAGGAGGTACCTGTGCTACAAAGCACTACCAAGGACCAGCAGACGTTGCCGGAACTCGGATACCGAGATGGAGGCACCTAGGCCAAAGGCTCTGACGAGAACCAGCTGACGGTGCTGGAACCCGGAGGGGCAGCTGAAGTTACCCCTGAAAAGCAAAGTTGGCATGCCGCAAGCTGGCCGCAGTTACCGAATCACACAGTCCTACAGGGGGTGCTTGTTCTACTGGCACTACGGAACAAGCCTTTCTTACCAGAACCCGCAGTCCACATAGGAAGCACCTAAACTGCTGGCACCCTAGCCTCGGTTAACCCAACCGCAACACGACATGGCAACTTGGGGTGGCAAACTGACATTGACACTTCCCGGAAACAGCAGGCAGGGCTGGAACCAAGCTGGGCAGGAGGGAGTACCTGTGCCAAAGTCAGTTATGAGCAGCAACTGGCGATGTTGGAGCCCAGGGACAAGCACTTAGCAGGCTGAGGCCTGATGTGCTGTCAATTGGGAGGCAGCAGGACAGATTGCCATCAAAACAGCAGGGGAACAGCTGACGTTACTGAACCCCACAAACACAGGAGCTAGTGTTTTACTCTGTGAAGACGGCACTTCCGAGCAACAACTGGCTGTGTTGAAGCCCAGGGACAAGCACGGAGCAGGCTGAGGCTGCATTGAAGAAATTTTAAGATCGGTTGTAGACTTCTACTAATTTTAACCAAGCTCCACTTAGGCCTGTGGCTTCACTGATTTTCGTATTTCCCCTGTCCTCCAACCCCGCCATTTACAGCTCCGAAGTGGCGTCTGTTATGGGAATGGGACAGAGCAGGCGACATTGCCGGACACACATCAGGGGATTAACTGACCGGACTGAACACCTGTAACACAGGAACAAGTGTGGATTGTGCAGACGCCACTTCGGAGCTGTAACTGGCGGGGTTGGAGGACAGGGGAAATACGAGAGACAGTGGAGCCACAGGCCTAATTGGAGCACGGTTAAAAATCAGTAGTAGTACGACTGTGTAGGCAGCAGGAGACTTTGCCATCCACACAGCAGGGGATCAGCTGACGTTACTGAACCCCACTGAGACACGGGAGCAAGTGTCTCTTTCCGTGTGGACGGCACTTCTGAGCTACAACTGGCTGTGTTGAAGCCCAGGAAATAGGAGGGTGTAGGCAGAGGCCTACTGTATTTGGAATGTGGTGACAGCAGGAGAGACTGCCATCCACACAGCAGGGGATCAGCTGACGTTACTGAACCCCACTGAGACACGGGATCAAGTGTCTCTTTCAGTGTGGACGGCACTTCCGAGCTACAACTGGCTGTGTTGAAGCCCAGGAAATAGGAGGGTGTAGGCAGAGGCCTACTGTATTTGGAATGTGGAGACAGCAGGAGAGACTGCCATCCACACAGCAGGGGATCAGCTGACGTTACTGAACCCCACTGAGACACGGGAGCAAGTGTCTCTTTCCGTGTGGACGGCACTTCCGAGCTACAACTGGCTGTGTTGAAGTCCAGGAAATAGGAGGGTGTAGGCAGAGGCCTACTGCATTTGGAATGTGGTGACAGCAGGAGAGACTGCCATCCACACAGCAGGGGATCAGCTGACGTTACTGAACCCCACTGAGACACGGGAGCAAGTGTCTCTTTCCGTGTGGACGGCACTTCCGAGCTACAACTGGCTGTGTTGAAGCCCAGGAAATAGGAGGGTGTAGGCAGAGGCCTACTGTATTTGGAATGTGGTGACAGCAGGAGAGACTGACATCCACACAGCAGGGGATCAGCTGACATTACTGAACCCCACTGAGACACGGGAGCAAGTGTCTCTTTCCGTGTGGATGGCACTTCCGAGCTACAACTGGCTGTGTTGAAGCCCAGGAAATAGGAGGGTGTAGGCAGAGGCCTACTGTATTTGGAATGTGGTGACAGCAGGAGAGACTGCCATCCACACAGCAGGGGATCAGCTGACGTTACTGAACCCCACTGAGACACGGGAGCAAGTGTCTCTTTCCGTGTGGACGGCACTTCCGAGCTACAACTGGCTGTGTTGAAGCACAGGAAATAGGATGGTGTAGGCAGAGGCCTACTGTATTTGGAATGTGGTGACAGCAGGAGAGACTGCCATCCACACAGCAGGGGATCAGCTGACGTTACTGAACCCCACTGAGACATGGGAGCAAGTGTCTCTTTCCGTGTGGACGGCACTTCCGAGCTACAACTGGCTGTGTTGAAGCCCAGGAAATAGGAGGGTGTAGGCAGAGGCCTACTGTATTTGGAATGTGGAGACAGCAGGAGAGACTGCCATCCACACAGCAGGGGATCAGCTGATGTTACTGAACCCCACTGAGACACGGGAGCAAGTGTCTCTTTCCGTGTGGACGGCACTTCCGAGCTACAACTGGCTGTGTTGAAGCCCAGGAAATAGGAGGGTGTAGGCAGAGGCCTACTGTATTTGGAATGTGGAGACAGCAGGAGAGACTGCCATCCACACAGCAGGGGATCAGCTGACTTTACTGAACCCCACTGAGACACGGGAGCAAGTGTCTCTTTCCGTGTGGACGGCACTTCCGAGCTACAACTGGCTGTGTTGAAGCCCAGGAAATAGGAGGGTGTAGGCAGAGGCCTACTGTCTTTGGAATGCGGAGACAGCAGGAGAGACTGCCATCTCCACAGCAGGGGAACAGCTGGCAGTGCTGAACCCCACTAACACTTGAACGAATGTGTTTGGCTCTGTGGAGACGACACTTCTGAACACCAACTGACGCTGTTGGAGCCCAGGATTAGGCGAGGAGCAGGCTGGGACCTACTGGATTTTGGCAGGTGTAGGCAGCAGGAGACTTGCCATCTCCACAGCAGGGGAACAGCTGTCAGTGCTGAACCCCACTAACACTTGAACGAATGTGTTTGGCTCTGTGGAGACGACACTTCTGAACACCAACTGACGCTGTTGGAGCCCAGGATTAGGCGAGGAGCAGGCTGGGGCCTACTGGATTTTGGCAGGTGTAGGCAGCAGGAGACTTGCCATCTCCACAGCAGGGGAACAGCTGTCAGTGCTGAACCCCACTAACACTTGAACGAATGTGTTTGGCTCTGTGGAGACGACACTTCTGAACACCAACTGACGCTGTTGGAGCCCAGGATTAGGCGAGGAGCAGGCTGGGGCCTACTGGATTTTGGCAGGTGAAGGCAGCAGGAGACTTGCCATCTCCACAGCAGGGGAACAGCTGTCAGTGCTGAACCCCACTAACACTTGAACGAATGTGTTTGGCTCTGTGGAGACGACACTTCTGAACACCAACTGACGCTGTTGGAGCCCAGGATTAGGCGAGGAGCAGGCTGGGGCCTACTGGATTTTGGCAGGTGAAGGCAGCAGGAGACTTGCCATCTCCACAGCAGGGGAACAGCTGTCAGTGCTGAACCCCACTAACACTTGAACGAATGTGTTTGGCTCTGTGGAGACGACACTTCTGAACACCAACTGACGCTGTTGGAGCCCAGGATTAGGCGAGGAGCAGGCTGGGGCCTACTGGATTTTGGCAGGTTAAGGCAGCAGGAGACTTGCCATCTCCACAGCAGGGGAACAGCTGTCAGTGCTGAACCCCACTAACACTTGAACGAATGTGTTTGGCTCTGTGGAGACGACACTTCTGAACACCAACTGACGCTGTTGGAGCCCAGGATTAGGCGAGGAGCAGGCTGGGGCCTACTGGATTTTGGCAGGTGTAGGCAGCAGGAGACTTGCCATCTCCACAGCAGGGGAACAGCTGTCAGTGCTGAACCCCACTAACACTTGAACGAATGTGTTTGGCTCTGTGGAGACGACACTTCTGAACACCAACTGACGCTGTTGGAGCCCAGGATTAGGCGAGGAGCAGGCTGGGGCCTGTTGCTTTTGGCAGGTGAAGGCAGCAGGAGACTTGCCATCTCCACAGCAGGGGAACAGCTGTCAGTGCTGAACCCCACTAACACTTGAACGAATGTGTTTGGCTCTGTGGAGACGACACTTCTGAACACCAACTGACGCTGTTGGAGCCCAGGATTAGGCGAGGAGCAGGCTGGGGCCTACTGGTTTTTGGCAGGTGAAGGCAGCAGGAGACTTGCCATCTCCACAGCAGGGGAACAGCTGTCAGTGCTGAACCCCACTAACACTTGAACGAATGTGTTTGGCTCTGTGGAGACAACACTTCTGAACACCAACTGACGCTGTTGGAGCCCAGAATTAGGCGAGGAGCAGGCTGGGGCCTACTGGATTTTGGCAGGTGTAGGTAGCAGGAGACTTGCCATCTCCACAGCAGGGGAACAGCTGTCAGTGCTGAACCCCACTAACACTTGAACGAATGTGTTTGGCTCTGTGGAGACGACACTTCTGAACACCAACTGACGCTGTTGGAGCCCAGGATTAGGCAAGGAGCAGGCTGGGGCCTACTGGATTTTGGCAGGTGTAGGCAGCAGGAGACTTGCCATCTCCACAGCAGGGGAACAGCTGTCAGTGCTGAACCCCACTAACACTTGAACGAATGTGTTTGGCTCTGTGGAGACGACACTTCTGAACACCAACTGACGCTGTTGGAGCCCAGGATTAGGCGAGGAGCAGGCTGGGGCCTACTGGATTTTGGCAGGTGTAGGCAGCAGGAGACTTGCCATCTCCACAGCAGGGGAACAGCTGTCAGTGCTGAACCCCACTAACACTTGAACGAATGTGTTTGGCTCTGTGGAGACGACACTTCTGAACACCAACTGACACTGTTGGAGCCCAGGATTAGGCGAGGAGCAGGCTGGGGCCTACTGGATTTTGGCAGGTGAAGGCAGCAGGAGACTTGCCATCTCCACAGCAGGGGAACAGCTGGCAGTGCTGAACCCCACTAACACTTGAACGAATGTGTTTGGCTCTGTGGAGACGACACTTCTGAACACCAACTGACGCTGTTGGAGCCCAGGATTAGGCGAGGAGCAGGCTGGGGCCTACTGGATTTTGGCAGGTGTAGGCAGCAGGAGACTTGCCATCTCCACAGCAGGGGAACAGCTGTCAGTGCTGAACCCCACTAACACTTGAACGAATGTGTTTGGCTCTGTGGAGACGACACTTCTGAACACCAACTGACGCTGTTGGAGCCCAGGATTAGGCGAGGAGCAGGCTGGGGCCTGTTGCTTTTGGCAGGTGAAGGCAGCAGGAGACTTGCCATCTCCACAGCAGGGGAACAGCTGTCAGTGCTGAACCCCACTAACACTTGAACGAATGTGTTTGGCTCTGTGGAGACGACACTTCTGAACACCAACTGACGTTGTTGGAGCCCAGGATTAGGCGAGGAGCAGGCTGGGGCCTACTGGATTTTGGCAGGTGAAGGCAGCAGGAGACTTGCCATCTCCACAGCAGGGGAACAGCTGTCAGTGCTGAACCCCACTAACACTTGAACGAATGTGTTTGGCTCTGTGGAGACGACACTTCTGAACACCAACTGACGCTGTTGGAGCCCAGGATTAGGCGAGGAGCAGGCTGGGGCCTACTGGATTTTGGCAGGTGAAGGCAGCAGGAGACTTGCCATCTCCACAGCAGGGGAACAGCTGTCAGTGCTGAACCCCACTAACACTTGAACGAATGTGTTTGGCTCTGTGGAGACGACACTTCTGAACACCAACTGACGCTGTTGGAGCCCAGGATTAGGTGAGGAGCAGGCTGGGGCCTACTGGATTTTGGCAGGTGAAGGCAGCAGGAGACTTGCCATCTCCACAGCAGGGGAACAGCTGGCAGTGCTGAACCCCACTAACACTTGAACGAATGTGTTTGGCTCTGTGGAGACGACACTTCTGAACACCAACTGACGCTGTTGGAGCCCAGGATTAGGCGAGGAGCAGGCTGGGGCCTACTGGATTTTGGCAGGTGTAGGCAGCAGGAGACTTGCCATCTCCACAGCAGGGGAACAGCTGTCAGTGCTGAACCCCACTAACACTTGAACGAATGTGTTTGGCTCTGTGGAGACGACACTTCTGAACACCAACTGACGCTGTTGGAGCCCAGGATTAGGCGAGGAGCAGGCTGGGGCCTGTTGCTTTTGGCAGGTGAAGGCAGCAGGAGACTTGCCATCTCCACAGCAGGGGAACAGCTGTCAGTGCTGAACCCCACTAACACTTGAACGAATGTGTTTGGCTCTGTGGAGACGACACTTCTGAACACCAACTGACGCTGTTGGAGCCCAGGATTAGGCGAGGAGCAGGCTGGGGCCTACTGGATTTTGGCAGGTGTAGGCAGCAGGAGACTTGCCATCTCCACAGCAGGGGAACAGCTGTCAGTGCTGAACCCCACTAACACTTGAACGAATGTGTTTGGCTCTGTGGAGACGACACTTCTGAACACCAACTGACGCTGTTGGAGCCCAGGATTAGGCGAGGAGCAGGCTGGGGCCTGTTGCTTTTGGCAGGTGAAGGCAGCAGGAGACTTGCCATCTCCACAGCAGGGGAACAGCTGGCAGTGGTGAACCCCACTAACACTTGAACGAATGTGTTTGGCTCTGTGGAGACGACACTTCTGAACACCAACTGACGCTGTTGGAGCCCAGGATTAGGCGAGGAGCAGGCTGGGGCCTACTGGTTTTTGGCAGGTGAAGGCAGCAGGAGACTTGCCATCTCCACAGCAGGGGAACAGCTGTCAGTGCTGAACCCCACTAACACTTGAACGAATGTGTTTGGCTCTGTGGAGACAACACTTCTGAACACCAACTGACGCTGTTGGAGCCCAGAATTAGGCGAGGAGCAGGCTGGGGCCTACTGGATTTTGGCAGGTGTAGGTAGCAGGAGACTTGCCATCTCCACAGCAGGGGAACAGCTGTCAGTGCTGAACCCCACTAACACTTGAACGAATGTGTTTGGCTCTGTGGAGACGACACTTCTGAACACCAACTGACGCTGTTGGAGCCCAGGATTAGGCAAGGAGCAGGCTGGGGCCTACTGGATTTTGGCAGGTGTAGGCAGCAGGAGACTTGCCATCTCCACAGCAGGGGAACAGCTGTCAGTGCTGAACCCCACTAACACTTGAACGAATGTGTTTGGCTCTGTGGAGACGACACTTCTGAACACCAACTGACGCTGTTGGAGCCCAGGATTAGGCGAGGAGCAGGCTGGGGCCTACTGGATTTTGGCAGGTGTAGGCAGCAGGAGACTTGCCATCTCCACAGCAGGGGAACAGCTGGCAGTGCTGAACCCCACTAACACTTGAACGAATGTGTTTGGCTCTGTGGAGACGACACTTCTGAACACCAACTGACACTGTTGGAGCCCAGGATTAGGCGAGGAGCAGGCTGGGGCCTACTGGATTTTGGCAGGTGAAGGCAGCAGGAGACTTGCCATCTCCACAGCAGGGGAACAGCTGGCAGTGCTGAACCCCACTAACACTTGAACGAATGTGTTTGGCTCTGTGGAGACGACACTTCTGAACACCAACTGACGCTGTTGGAGCCCAGGATTAGGCGAGGAGCAGGCTGGGGCCTACTGGATTTTGGCAGGTGTAGGCAGCAGGAGACTTGCCATCTCCACAGCAGGGGAACAGCTGTCAGTGCTGAACCCCACTAACACTTGAACGAATGTGTTTGGCTCTGTGGAGACGACACTTCTGAACACCAACTGACGCTGTTGGAGCCCAGGATTAGGCGAGGAGCAGGCTGGGGCCTGTTGCTTTTGGCAGGTGAAGGCAGCAGGAGACTTGCCATCTCCACAGCAGGGGAACAGCTGTCAGTGCTGAACCCCACTAACACTTGAACGAATGTGTTTGGCTCTGTGGAGACGACACTTCTGAACACCAACTGACGTTGTTGGAGCCCAGGATTAGGCGAGGAGCAGGCTGGGGCCTACTGGATTTTGGCAGGTGAAGGCAGCAGGAGACTTGCCATCTCCACAGCAGGGGAACAGCTGTCAGTGCTGAACCCCACTAACACTTGAACGAATGTGTTTGGCTCTGTGGAGACGACACTTCTGAACACCAACTGACGCTGTTGGAGCCCAGGATTAGGCGAGGAGCAGGCTGGGGCCTACTGGATTTTGGCAGGTGAAGGCAGCAGGAGACTTGCCATCTCCACAGCAGGGGAACAGCTGTCAGTGCTGAACCCCACTAACACTTGAACGAATGTGTTTGGCTCTGTGGAGACGACACTTCTGAACACCAACTGACGCTGTTGGAGCCCAGGATTAGGCGAGGAGCAGGCTGGGGCCTACTGGATTTTGGCAGGTGAAGGCAGCAGGAGACTTGCCATCTCCACAGCAGGGGAACAGCTGGCAGTGCTGAACCCCACTAACACTTGAACGAATGTGTTTGGCTCTGTGGAGACGACACTTCTGAACACCAACTGACGCTGTTGGAGCCCAGGATTAGGCGAGGAGCAGGCTGGGGCCTACTGGATTTTGGCAGGTGTAGGCAGCAGGAGACTTGCCATCTCCACAGCAGGGGAACAGCTGTCAGTGCTGAACCCCACTAACACTTGAACGAATGTGTTTGGCTCTGTGGAGACGACACTTCTGAACACCAACTGACGCTGTTGGAGCCCAGGATTAGGCGAGGAGCAGGCTGGGGCCTGTTGCTTTTGGCAGGTGAAGGCAGCAGGAGACTTGCCATCTCCACAGCAGGGGAACAGCTGTCAGTGCTGAACCCCACTAACACTTGAACGAATGTGTTTGGCTCTGTGGAGACGACACTTCTGAACACCAACTGACGTTGTTGGAGCCCAGGATTAGGCGAGGAGCAGGCTGGGGCCTACTGGATTTTGGCAGGTGAAGGCAGCAGGAGACTTGCCATCTCCACAGCAGGGGAACAGCTGTCAGTGCTGAACCCCACTAACACTTGAACGAATGTGTTTGGCTCTGTGGAGACGACACTTCTGAACACCAACTGACGCTGTTGGAGCCCAGGATTAGGCGAGGAGCAGGCTGGGGCCTACTGGATTTTGGCAGGTGAAGGCAGCAGGAGACTTGCCATCTCCACAGCAGGGGAACAACTGGCAGTGCTGAACCCCACTAACACTTGAACGAATGTGTTTGGCTCTGTGGAGACGACACTTCTGAACACCAACTGACGCTGTTGGAGCCCAGGATTAGGCGAGGAGCAGGCTGGGGCCTACTGGATTTTGGCAGGTGTAGGCAGCAGGAGACTTGCCATCTCCACAGCAGGGGAACAGCTGTCAGTGCTGAACCCCACTAACACTTGAATGAATGTGTTTGGCTCTGTGGAGACGACACTTCTGAACACCAACTGACGCTGTTGGAGCCCAGGATTAGGCGAGGAGCAGGCTGGGGCCTGTTGCTTTTGGCAGGTGAAGGCAGCAGGAGACTTGCCATCTCCACAGCAGGGGAACAGCTGGCAGTGCTGCACCCCACTAACACTTGAACGAATGTGTTTGGCTCTGTGGAGATGACACTTCTGAACACCAACTGACGCTGTTGGAGCCCAGGATTAGGCGAGGAGCAGGCTGGGGCCTACTGGATTTTGGCAGGTGAAGGCAGCAGGAGACTTGCCATCTCCACAGCAGGGGAACAGCTGGCAGTGCTGAACCCCACTAACACTTGAACGAATGTGTTTGGCTCTGTGGAGACGACACTTCTGAACACCAACTGACGCTGTTGGAGCCCAGGATTAGGCGAGGAGCAGGCTGGGGCCTACTGGATTTTGGCAGGTGTAGGCAGCAGGAGACTTGCCATCTCCACAGCAGGGGAACAGCTGTCAGTGCTGAACCCCACTAACACTTGAGCGAATGTGTTTGGCTCTGTGGAGACGACACTTCTGAACACCAACTGACGCTGTTGGAGCCCAGGATTAGGCGAGGAGCAGGCTGGGGCCTTTTGCTTTTGGTAGGTGAAGGCAGCAGGAGACTTGCCATCTCCACAGCAGGGGAACAGCTGGCAGTGCTGAACCCCACTAACACTTGAACGAATGTGTTTGGCTCTGTGGAGACGACACTTCTGAACACCAACTGACGCTGTTGGAGCCCAGGATTACGCATGCCGCATGCAGAGGCCAATGGGCAGCGGTTTTTATGGAGGTTGTTGACTACTACTGATTTTAACCATGCTCCACTTAGGCCTCTGGCTCCACTGTCTCTACTATTTACCCTGGCCTCCAACCCTGCCAGCTACATCTCTGAAGTGGCGTCAGCACAATCTACACTTGTTCCTGTGTTACTGGTGCTCAGTCCCGTCAGTTGATCCCCTGATGTTTGTCCGGCAAGTTCGCCAGCTCTGTCCTCATTCCCACTACTGGTTATGGGAATGTGGACAGAGCAGGAGACCTTGCCGGACACACATCAGGGGATAAACTGATGGGACTGAGCCACAGGAACACAGGAACAAGTGTAGATTGTGCTGACGCCACTTCAGAGATGTAGATGGCGGGGTTGGAGGCCAGGGGAAATAGTAAAGACAGTGGAGCCAGAGACCTAAGTTGGGCACGGTTAAAAATCGGTAGTGGCTTGAATGTTGATGGAGCTGGTGACTTTGCCGTCCACACAGCAGGGGATCAGCTGGCGTTACTGAACCCCACTAACACAGGAGCTAGTGTGTTTCTCTGTGCAGACGACACATCTGAGCGACAACTGGCTGTGTTGAAGCACAGGGATTATAGTTCAGGTGGTAGAAAAATGAACACACCAGCAGACCTGGATACAGTTGACAACCACTAATTTAGTCTTTAAGAGGAATGGCAAAGTCTTTTGAGATCCAGGCCTTGTTCATTTTCAGAAAAGTCAGCCGGTCAACATTATTGGAAGATAGTCGCGTGCGACGGTCTGTTAGTACACCACCTGCGGCACTAAAGACACGTTCCGATAATACACTGGCAGCAGGGCAAGCCAGCACCTCCAATGCATACTGGCTAAGCTCTGGCCATGTATCCAGATTAGAGACCCAAAACTTGAAGGGGGAAGAGCCATCTGGGAGTACAGTGACAGGGCAAGACATGTAGTCTGACACCATCTGACGGAAGCGTTGCCTCCTGCTGACTCGAGGCGTCGCTGATGGTGTAGACAATTGTGGTGGACACACAAAACTTTGCCACATTTGGGCCATAGTGGTCTTGCCTTGTGCTGCGGCGCTGCCTCTGCTCCCTCTTTGTGCAGAGTTTCCTCCACTGCCTCGACGCACAGAGCTGCTTTGTAAAGCACTAGCAACAATGCTGTCGGGTGGAATGGAAAACATTATGGACTGCACCAGTGACTCTTCGTACTCCCGCAGTTTACTCTCCCGGTTCAACGTTGGTATGAGCCTTTGTACGCTGTCCCAGGAGCGAGGATCTAGGAGGGTGTACACCCAATAATCAGCCGAGACGAGAATGTGGGCGATGCGGCGGTCGTTTCTCAGGCACTGCAGCATGAAATCAACCATGTGCTGCAGACTCCCAACTGCCAAAGAACCGCTGTCCCCTGTTTGAGGCGTGACCTCGGCCTGCTCTGCATCACCCCACCCTCGCTGTACATACTGAGTAGAGGTTTGTGTACCTCCCTCCTCTGGAGAGATGTCTTCCTCCTCCATTGACTCCTCCTCATCCTCCTCACAAAGTGTCCCCTGCCTAGGCCTTTGTGAGGAAACACGTAGCGCAGACTGTCCAGAAGCAGATGGCATTTGGGACTCCTCATCCTCCACCTCTTCCGAAACCTCATCCCTTAGTGCTTGCAGTGTTTGTTGAAGCAGGCAGATAAGGGGGACAGTCATGCTGACTAGTGCATCATCTGCACTCGCCATCCGCGTGGATTCATCGAAGGCACGCAAAACGAGGCAGATGTCCTTCATAGAGGCCCACTCAATGGTGCTGAAGTGTGAACGGCGCACAGTGCGACTTGTTTGCGCCTGATGCAGCTGGTACTCCATGACTGCTGCCTGCTGCTCACACAACCGCTCCAACATATGTAACGTTGAATTCCACCGGGTGGGTAGGTCACATATGATGCGATGTTCCGGAAGGCCAAATCGTCGCTGCAGAGCAGCGAGGCGCGATCTTGCCGTGCTGGAACGCCGCAAGTGAGCGCACTCTATGCGGACCTTGTGCAACAGTGCATCAAGATCCGGATAGTCCCTCAGAAAGCTCTGCACGACCAAGTTAAGCACATGTGCCAGACATGGGATGTGTGTGAGGTTGCCTAGGCCAAGAGCTGCCACCAGATTTCGGCCATTGTCACACACTACCAAGCCCGGCTGGAGATTCGCTGGCCCAAACCACACATCGCTCTCCTGCTTGATAGCATTCCAGAGCTGCTGCGCTGTGTGGCTTCGATTCCCCAAAGAAATTAATTTGAATACAGCCTGTTGACGTTTGGCCACGGCTGTGCTCATATCGGTCGTAACAGGCTCCTGCTCTGCTGTTTCTGAGGAACTTGAGTAGGAGGAGGAGTCTATGTGTACAGACTGGAGTCCTGCAATCTGTGGCGTTGGAAGAACACGTACAGTGCCACTCTCCAGATCTGTACCCGGCTCCACAACATTGACCCAGTGGGCAGTGAGGGAAAGGTATCGTCCCTGTCCATGGTTACTGGTCCACGCATCGGTGGTCAGGTGGACCTTGCTACTAACGGCGTTTAGTAGCGCATGTTTTATTTTGCCCTCAACATGTTTCTGCAGGGCAGGGACGGCTCGCCTGCTGAAAAAAAAGCGGCTGGGCACGTTGTATTGGGGGACTGCCAATGCCATTAAGTCCCGGAAGGTGTCAGTGTCCACCAGCCTGAATGACAGCATTTCAACTGCCAGAAGTTTGGCAATGCCAGCATTCAGAGACTGTACTCGGGGATGGTTTGCCGAGTAAGGGCGCCTTTTATCCCATGCCTGTGCTACCGATGGCTGTGATGGATGGGAACGTGCTGCTATGGGTGGAATCTGACAGGGTCTCTGGACAACAGTGGCAGAGGTTCTTCCTTGGCGATCCTGTGAGGAAGCCGAACCAGCAGTGTGTGAGCTGGAGGAAGAGGCCCCAACACGAACTGAAGAGGTGGTAGGTGGTGCTGTACGTTGGCCTACGTCTTCAGGGTGTCTCTGCAACTCCAACTCGTGCTTGGTGCGCACATGTTTCCACATATTTGTGGTATTGAGGTTGCTGACATTTCTCCCTCTTTTGACTATCTGATGACACAGCTTGCATTTGACAAAGCAAATGTCATCTGCAACTGTGTCAAAAAAGGACCACGCACTGCAAGTCTTGGGAGCGCCCGTTTTGCCTTTGGAATGAGGAATGCTCCTAACGGGTGCCGAAGTGGAGGGTACAGGCAACCAAGTCTTCCCCCTCCCTCTGCCTCCTGTTTTGGCCGGTAGGGGAATCTCTTCCTCCGAGCTGCTCCCACCACCTTCCTGTTCCTCACGCCATGATGGGTCAAGGACCTCATCATCTTCCCTCCCCTCTTCAAACAGCTGCTTCTCCGGGGTTGTCTCGCCAGCACCGTACGCACCAGAAAGTGGCAACTGAGTCTCGTCATCATCTGATGCGTACTGAGGTGTGCTGACCATAGGCACTGGCCCACTCGCCTCTTCAGATTCAGAGGGACAAAGAAGTTGCGCATCACTGCATACTCCCTCTTCTTCACATTCAGGAATGCTGCTTGGCTGGCCCCCTCTTTCCAAGCCAACAGATTCCGAGAACAGAAGTAGAGACTGTGATGGCTCCTGTCCATGTCTCTCTGACTGCCTGGGCACTTTGGCAGGTGGTGAAGAGACAGATGGTTGCTCTTCGGTGCTCTGGTCCTGAGAGGCTGTGGAAGTAATTGAAGTCGATGCGTTAGCTGCCATCCATCCGACAACGGCTTAAATTTCTTCCTCCCGCAGCAGTGGGGTACGTTGAGGTCCTACAAAGCTGTGCATAAAGGACTGTTGCCTGCTAAAACTGGGGGATGCTGATCCACTGGTGCCCGCAGCAGGCCCAGAATCCCCACGTCCTCTACCTGCAGAATCCCCACGTCCTCTCCCTGCAGAATCCCCACGTCCTCTCCCTGCTGAAACTCCACGCCCACGCCCACGCGCCTTACTCCCTGCCTTCTTCATCTTGCCAGACTGCTTAAGATAGGCAGAAAAGTACAAAGGGGGGCCTTAGTGTGCTTATTCCTGAACAGCTGGTTACAGGTACAAGAAACACTAATTTTATGAAGTGTGTGTGTGTGGACTACACTTTAATAGGAGTTGATGTGGCCTACACAAGTTCCAAATGTAGTGTTTGGTGAACTTTTTTTGTGGTTTCTTTGTTTGAAACAAACTCAAAGTATGTGAACAAAGAATTGAAACTGATAGTATCACCAACTTTTTGGAGCTATTACAATGCAGGCAGGTAACCTACAATGCAAAAGATGAGGCTCCAAAAAAATTGGGTAATACTAATCTGGCTGCGCCGGCAGGGCACAAGCCAGAAAAAAAGGCTCCTCTATCTACTCCTATATAGTGTTTGCAACCAACCAATGTTGATGCATACGGATGGATGCACACTAATAGGAGAAGAAAAAATGAGCTGCACTCAAAGACAAATATGTGTGAGGCAGTGACGCACGTTGAGCGTCCTACAACCAGACGTAGCTGCAGGACACTCTACTCAGCGTGAGCTGCACTCACACACAGTCAGTGACCTCTCAGACAGCCGTGAACAGTGCAGCTAAGTGGGCACTGGCACTGACAGGCTGCAGAAAGGCTCCGCTGTGTACTCCTATATAGTGTTTGCAACCACCGTAGATGGAGACGGATGGATGCACACTAATAGAAGAAAAAATGAGCTGCACTCAAATAAAAATATGTGTGAGGCACTGACGCACGCTGAGCGTCCTACAACCAGACGTAGCTGCAGGACACACTACTCAGCGTGAGCTGCACTCACACACAGTCAGAGACCTCTCAGACAGCTGTGAACAGTGCAGCAAAGTGGACACTAGCACTGAAAGGCTGCAGAAAGGCTCCGCTGTCTACTACTAGTGTTTGCAACCAACGTATATGGATACGGATGGAAGCACACTAGATTGAAATTATGTAAAAAATGCAGCTCAAAAATTAAAAGATGTATGAGGCAGCAGTGAGGCACGCTGGGCAGCCTACAACCTGACGTGGCTGCAGGACCCACTCCACAGCGTGAGCTGCACTCACACAGCCCTTGCAGACAGCTGTGAACACTGCTGCTAGGGCAAAGAAGGCTACAGTGGTGGTTTATGTAGCCTGGGTAAAGCACTAGATGTTTGGTGGAATCGCTATTTCTAACTGTCCCTCACAGTCTTCTACAGCAGCCTGTCCCTAACTGAATTCACAGCAGAGTGAACCAGAAATGGCGGCTGCGGTGGCTTTTATAGTGCATCATGACATAATTTCGGCAGCCAATCACAGCCATGCCAATAGTAAACATGCCTACATGCCTAACAGGATGTGCCCACACTTCGGAGGATTCCCATTGGCTTAATCAAAGCAAGCAGGCTCATAGCATGATGGGAACTTCCGATTCCGATTCCGGTATCCGATATGACAAAAGTATCGGAAGTCAGTATCGGAATTCCGATACCGCTAATATCGGCCGATACCCGATACTTGCGGTATCGGAATGCTCAACACTACTGATGTTACATTTCCTTTCTGAGAGAAAACAGATGCAAAATAGGAATTTAAAAGTTCGGCCTTCTCAACATCCAGTCTTACCATTTCATCATTTTCATCCTGTAAAAATCCTATAGCATCTTTGACTTTTCTTTTACTTTTGACATATCCCCAAAATCCTTTATTATTGCTTTTGACGTGTCTTGTAAGCCTCAATCCATTGTCAGCTTTAGTAATCTGATTTCTGCCCTGCAAGTTCTGCAGACAGCATTATATTCTTCTTTAGATATGCCTCCCTCTTTCCATTTTATAAACATTTCTTTCTTCCTTTTTGGCATGTGCTTAAGTTCTGTGTTCATCCATCCTGGTTTCCTTAAATGCTTCCTATTCTTCCCTCTTTTCGGAATTGTTAACAATTGTGCTTTGAGAATTTCATTTTTCAAGATTTCCCATCCTTCCTGGACATTTTTGTCCTTAAGGATATCCAGCCATTGGATCCCTCCAATTCTCTTTCTGAATCCCTTAAAATCCCTTAAAATCTGCCTTTCTGAAATCTAACCTTGAAGTCTGAGTCTTCACAGGTCTTCCTCCTCTAGTTATCCAAGATTCTAAAATAGCATGGTCGCTACCTCCTAGGGCCCCAGCCACTTTTACCTCCTCAACCATTTCCTCCCTGTTTATAAGGATTAGATCCAAGGTAGCAGTTCCCCTTGTTTTCTCCCCTACCTTTTGGAAGATAAAGTTGTCAGCAAGAGAGGATAAGAATTTCCTTGACCTGTTAGTTTTGCCTGAGAGAGATTACCAACAAATGTCAGGTGTATGGCTTTTTCTGGTTTTTTGCTTCCCTTCCCACGTTGTTCTAGTTTAAAGCTCTCCTTACAAGTGTAGCAAGGCGACTTCCAAATACTTGTTTTCCAGTCTTCGTAAGGTGCACCCCATCTCTAGCAAGTAGTCCATCATATAGGTAATTCACTATGTGATCCAGAAATCCAAATCGTTGCTGACGGCACCATCGACGTAGCCAGTTGTTCACCTGCAGAATCTTATTCCACCTCCTTGTTCCATGCCCATCCACTGGGAGGATGGAAGAGAAGACCACCTGCGCTCCCAGTTCTTTCACTTTCTTGCCTAAGTCTTCAAAGTCTCTGCAGATTTTTTCCAGGTCGTTTCTTGCGGTGTCATTTGTCCGCACATGTAGTAGCAGGAATGGGTAGTCATCTGCAGGTCTGAAGAGTCCTGATATCCTGTCAGACACATCTTTAATTTTTGCACCTGGAAGACAGCACATTTCTCTTGAAGTTATATCCGGTCTGCAGATAGCGGCCTCTGTTTCCCTCAACAGGGAATCCCCCATGACTACCACTCTCCGTTTCTTCTTCACAACATTTTTCTTTCTCCATCCAGGAGGACTCTGAAGGCGTACAAGGTTGCTGTTTGTGGGCAAAGTCTTATCCTGATGTATTTCTTCATCGTTTTCCTGCGTGAGAGCGTGGTACTGGGCCCCTCATCCCTATCCTGGCAGGAATAATTGTCCTCATCCCTATCCTTGTATGCATGGCCCCATCCTTAACCTGGTATGATTCCTTAACCTGGTGTGATTGGGCCCAATCCCTGTCCTGTAATGCATGGTCCCATCCTTACCCTAGTATGATTGGCCCCCCACCCCATTATGGTATGCATGGACCCATCAGAAAACATTAAAAAAACAAAAAAATTACAATTACCTTCCCAGCGCTCCCTCGCAGCATCCTGTTGCCAGCAACTGCTTTATGCTTGTAAGCAGTGCTGCGCAAGGATATCTTGTGCTGATTGCAAGCCAAAGGGCAACTGCCAGAATACTTAATGCTCTGCACATTGGGACTGTGTGTGTCCCTGCCATGCGCTGCTTACAAGTATTAAGCAGCTGCTGGCATCATAGCTGTTAGGAGTCTGATTTCTACCTCTCCTATGTTGAAATCTAGACCCTTACATTCTGAAGTCTCCTGCACTTCGTCTGCTGCAGAGGAGATTGCAGAGGAGAGTGCCTTGCGGCAACTCTCTCCAGAGGCTAAGTCCTTTGTTCCCTCAACTGAGCATGCTCATGAGACGAACTCCCATTACAGTTTGGGAGTCAGGTGCTCAGGTCCTGTGTCGAACCCTATTGGCTCCTTCTGGAGCCTTGGAGATTTCCGGAAGGTCCCGTTTGGTATAAAAAGTTTGCATGGCCGTTCCGCCATGCGCTAGTATTCTCATACTGCTGCTGTGTGTATGGTGATGGATGCTTGGACTGGTGACTGACTTATTAAGAAACCCCTTCCCTCTGATATTACGTCTGTGTGAGTGTTTGGGTATCAGCCAGTAGCAGCGCTAGTGCCAGCGTGCTCTAGCTCCATATGTTCCAGCAGCTAGCGTCCTGCATCGCGCTTGCGATACAGCGGTGCCATCTCTTAGGCACAAGTTTACGCCGCGCAGCAGTTGCTGTCCTACCTGGCATTCACAGTTGCGATGCAACGCACCTTATTTTCACGGTAGGCCTAGACGAAGTAGTCCTGTCGTTTAAGGCTACTCCTGTGACCAGTAATACCGTGTCTGCATTGCTGGGGTCTGTGACCTTGAACAGACACAACGTTTTCGGTATGCTTTAAGCCTGCAGCTCTGTGACTCTAACAGAGCTTGCTCTAATGCACAATTGGTGCTGTTAAACCCTGTGCACATTACCGCCACAGTGCTCTGCCTCTTCTAGCAGCGGTTTTTCCATCCACCGCACTGTGGACCCCGAGTGGCGAAGGCACTTTATTTATATTTTTATTTAGTGCCTTCCGCCACTCCTAACATAATACTAGCTCCAGGGTCTGGCTGGAGATGGCAGAACATCAGCAACTTCTGCAATGTGTGCGACAGCTCGAGGCTCGCTTGGCTACCCTTGAGAGGGCTCTCGCAGCTGCGCAAGCCACGGATGCTGCTGTTCAGGCACTCACAGATGCAGTAGGGCGAATGTCCATGTCTTCCCTTGTGCCGACAGTTACCCACCTCCCATTGCCCGATAAATACTCTGGGCATGGCGCCTCCTGCAGGGGCTTTATCAGTCAGTGCTCAATACACCTGGAGCTGCTGGCTGCGCAATTCCCTACAGAGCGGGCCAAGGTGGCCTTTATTATCTCCCTACTGTCAGGCAAGGCCTTAGAATGGGCTACGCCTTTATGGGAACGTGGTGACCCCGAGATTCGGACCGCTGCTAACTTGCTAACAGCTATCAAGCAGGTTTTTCTCGGTCCACGGGTCACGCACGACACGTCTCTGCAATTACTCTCCCTCACTCAGGGGTCACTCTCGGTTAGCCAGTATGCTGTCCATTTTCGGACACTGGCGTCCGAGTTGGAATGGTCCGACAAGGCCCTTATCCCCGTTTTTTGGCGAAGTTTAGCAGAACACTTCAAGGATGCTCTCTCAACTAGAGAGATCCCCACTAGCTTGGAGGAGCTAATTTCCGTCTCCTCGCGTATCGACCTTCGGTTTTCAGAGCATGGTATGGAGCGGGCTCACTCCAAGCGAAGAGCTGTTTCGGCTCCTAAATTTTTTGAACCTCTTGAGCTCACTGAGCCAGAGGTTCTACCCCCTGAGCCCATGGAGGTGTCTTAAACCCATCTTGGTACAGATTCAGATGAGGAATCCATTTGCGGTTGTCACCATGTATGTGCGGTTTCTCCGGAATCCAGCTCCCCGCAATGGTCAGAGTCTGAACCGGTCATCGAGACCTTTGTCCCTCCTCACCTTAGGTGTTAGGCGTCGGATTCCTGACTCTGCACAGCGGGAATCCAGAGCCAGACATCCGGCGGTCTCCCATTCTCCTCCGACCGCTCCGGGTGTTGCTCGGCAGTCACGGCGAGCCAGGCGTGCTGCTCAGACTCGCTCTGACAGCCTGGGTGTTGCTGCCACCTCTGGTGCAGCAATGGTAGCGCAACCTGCTCTGCAGGGAACCGCTCCACAGGCTAAGTCCTCATGCCGTGCTACTGGGCATGCCTGCAAGGTGACCTCTCACTGGAGAGCAGGGGTCACATGTTCAGGTCCTGTGTCGGATCTGATTGGTCCTTTCCAGGGTACTGGAAGGTCCCGGAAGCGCAAAGCTATAAAAAGCCCGCATGGCGGCTCGGCCATGCTCTAGTGTAGCATATTATGCTGTGTGTGTATGGTGATGGATGCATGGACTGGTGTCTGACTTATTGTGAAACCCCTTCCCTTGGATATTACGAATGGTGACTGTGTGTTGGGTTAGTCAGCTCCAGATTGTGGCAAGCTACACGCCACTGTGCTTTCCACGCCTACACTAGCGTCTGTCGGTGCCTGGTTCGCGGCGCCAACGCTTGCGGCTATAGTTGCCGCTATGCTGCATTAACAGCAGCTATTGGTGTTCGCGGCTGCGACGCCACACGCCGGCTCCTGTGACGTTAACAGGGCTAGCGGCGTTACATTTATGTATGCCCAGCGACTCTGTGTCTGAACAGAGCCGCTCCTAGCGTTCGGGTGACGTTAACCCGTGCGCACTACTTCTTCTTCTGGTGCATCTGCCATTGTCCAGCAGCGGTCTAGTCACCTACCGCACAGTGGACCTCGGGCGGCGAACGCACCTCCTATTATTTATATTTGGTGCGTTGCGCCGTCCCTAACATTAGGGCTCAGGTTCTCGCATGGGCGCATGCGTCCAATGCGCCTCACCATCGGGGCTACATGCAAATCTCGAAGCTTTTGGCCGGGGCGTATTGGTGGTCCCATAGAGCTCGGGACATCAAAAAATTTATCCAGGCTTGCACTTCATGTGCTCAGGACAGCCTTCCCAGGCGGAAAGTGGTGACGGTCACTGATTCGCGGCAGCGTTCTGTTACCTCGCATACTCCTGCCATCTCGCAGGTGTCTCTTCTGAAACCTGGTGACCTTGCTTCCACTGATGCCTTCCAGGTGTCCTGGTTTACTGTAACACATACCAGGACACCAAGCTCGCCTTCGGACGAGTTTGAGCCCTACGCCACCGTAGGGCCCAGGTTGATGGTCCGGAAGGCTCAAGGAGGAGGGGGCCCTAGGAGGGGGGGTAATGTTAGGAGTCAGATTTCTACCTCTCCTATGTTGAAATCTAGACCCTTACATTCTTCAGTCTCCTGCACTTCGTCTGCTGCAGAGGAGATTGCAGAGGAGAGTGCCTTGCGGCAACTCTCTCCAGAGGCTAAGTCCTTTGTTCCCTCAACTGAGCATGCTCATGGGACGAACTCCCATTACAGTATGGGAGTCAGGTTCTCAGGTCCTGTGTCGAACCCTATTGGCTCCTTCTGGAGCCTTGGAGATTTACAGAAGGTCCCGTTTGGTATAAAAAGTTTGCATGGCCGTTCCGCCATGCGCTAGTATTCTCATACTGCTGCTGTGTGTATGGTGATGGATGCTTGGACTGGTGACAGACTTATTAAGAAACCCCTTCCCTCTGATAATACGTCTGAGTGTTTGGGTATCAGCCAGTAGCAGCGCTAGTGCCAGCGCGCTCTAGCTCCATCTGTTCCAGCAGCTAGCGTCCTGCATCGCGCTTGCAATACAGCGGTGCCATCTCTTAGGCATAAGTTTACGCCGCGCAGCGGTTGCAGTCCTTCCGGGCGTTTGCAATTGTGACGCCACACACCTTATTTTCACAGTAGGTCTAGACGGAGTAGTCCTGTTGTTCAAGGCTACTCTTGTGACCAGTAATACCATGTCTGCATCGCTGGGGTCTGTGACCTTGAACAGACACAGCGTTTTCTGTATGCTTTAAGCCTGCAGCTCTGTGATTCTAACAGAGCTTGCTCTAGTGCACAGTTGGTGCAGTTAAACCCTGTGCACATTACCGCCACAGTGCTCTGCCTCTTCTAGCAGCAGTTTTTCCATCCACCGCACGGTGGACCCCGAGTGGCGAAGGCACATTATTTATATTTTTATTTAGTACCTTCCGCCACTCCTAACAATAGCAGAACGCTACAAGTGTAATGGTTATTTTTTTTTTAATGTTTTCTGATGGGGCCATGCATACTAGGATGAGGGTGGGGGGCAATCATACCAGGATGGGGGTGGGAGCATATCATACCAGGATAAGAAAATGATGGGACCAATCATACCCGGACTGGGGATGGGGGTCAATCATTCCAGGATGCCATTAAAAAGAAATGTATTAATTTAGTGAATATTAATTTCTTTTTAGCAGCGGGCACAGGAGTTAGCCACAGCAACTGGCTCCTGCCTCTGTGATCCACTTGTAAAATAATGCTTATCTTGTAAAATACTCAGGACTAGTTACCAGATAAAAATATAGTGGTTTATTTTGGATTCTTCCATCAAAGAAAGGTTATTACAGAAAAACAGGTGAATAAAAATAAGTGAAAGAGAGATTGTCCATTGTTCATAGCAAAGCAACGTGTATTCTTCTTTCTCTCCGGGATCTCACATGGCAAATGGTGTCTGTCTCTCAGTTCGGCTTCTTCGTAGTAAAGTAACATACCAGCTGTTATGTCATGTCATGGCCCAGAACAGATGACATCTTCGTGTCTGTCTCTCATGATGGTGAGGGAAGAAGAGCGACCTCTACAGTTAGCCATGAATTATATACGTCTCCTAAAGCACGTGGTCTCTACATATATGGAGCTGTCTTTCTACCATGAGCCAAGCTTAAAAATAGCCTATGTCGTGTAAGCTAAAGCAATGTACAGAACTGAGTCTTATAAGAAATTAACGGAGTATTAATATTTAACAATTCCCCCTTTTGAGGGAGACAGACATTAATTGGAACCCTCAAAATATAACAAGATCTTCTTTCTTCTTTTCTTCTTCTTTGACAAAATAATTTAATATCAATAATAATAATAATAATAATAATATCAGATTACCGTTATAAGTACTCAATGACATAATTGATGTGAATTCATGTTATGGTAAACCGTGAACAATATTCATATAAAATATGTATAATTATACTTCCCTAAGTCTAAATTGAAGCATCTCAGGTCCAGTCATCATCTGATGTCATCTGGTCTTCATTTTGATGTCTTCTGTCTTCTTCTTGGTTCTTTTAAAACCACAGTTTTTCTCAAGCATATAGATGTTGTAGAAATTGTGTTGTGTGTCAAATCAAAGTCCATAATTTCAAATGTTAATACGAAAACAAAGTTTATAGATGCAGCTTTAATATCTGTGCAGTGTCACCTTTAAAAAACCTGGGCTTACATTGGCTCGCCTTGGATATTCTGGAATCCTCCATCGGTACTGGTCTTTGAACAGGTGTGACGTCTTTGGTCAGCAAAGCAAGAGTTAAAATGACTCTTCCTTGCTAAACATAGCACCATAACCAGTCCTTGTCTTAATGCACAGGACATATGTCAGGGTTGTAGCCTCCCGACAATTACCTTATTGTTCACCAGCCTTACATCGAAGCTTTACAGGTGATTGAAAACTTCTGGAACTTGATAAGAACGTGATAACACAGTTCATCTCAGCATCATAGGATCATCGTCCTCTGGTTGTCAGGTTAGACACTTTAATTGTGACTGTCAGTGGTGGATACTGCACTTGTGACTGTCAGTGGTGAATACTGCATTTGTAATTAACACAGTATATTACTCAGTAATCATAGCTTTGTTACCTTCTGGGACTTCTGGATCGCGGCATTCTTCTTCTTGCAACTGATAAGAATCAATGAAGTTTAGAAATGTGAAAAGTCTTTATTAACATAATTTCAGTATCTTGCTTGAAGTCTTCATTCCCTATTCTATACCAAATCTGGTAATTTTCCTATCCTATAATATCACAGCGTACCATAGCAATCAGTAATATCCATATAATTATTATCAGAATTTGTACTGTATATGGATTTCAATGTTTGAAATAATAAACCAATAATAAGTGATAATACATTATTGTCCATATTTTTTTCATGTGATAGAACATTTTTTTTTTATGTCTTAGGTGTAATTACCTTTTTCAACCCATAGGTGTCACTGTGTTTTATGTAACCAGTGTTTTCATCTTTATTAATAAGGAATATATTTATTATACTAATAATATGTTGGAATGTAAAGCCATGAACCAAAATAAGAATATATGAGTGAGCGAATGAATGAATAAAAGAATTGTTGCATATAACTCAGAAGTGAAACATTTCCTTAGTAATAGAACCATATAATTGCTATATTTAATGAAGCAATATTCTCAGTAGATATTACTTTACTAAATATTGGTGAAAGAATTAAAAATAATGAAAAATAAGAATAAATAAAAATAAGAATAAGACCTTTATGTTGATGCAGAGTAGTTATGTCTTCAGTAACATATACCCTTAATATTTCCATGATCTGGATTATTTCATAATTGTCATAAACTTGTGTTACCAAAATATCTAAATTATGCACCTTTGCATATAATATTCTCTTAATGTAAAGAACTGACTCTTTATAATACTTATTATTATACCCAATATTTATACCATTGTACCTTATTTCTATTTGTTCTTTATTAAAATGTGTGAAGAAGAGGTATTAATCAGATGTGATGATGTAGTCAGGATCAAAAACATATTTCCCCCTTAATACCAAAAAATATTGTTCTATGAAATAATTCATTTATCAAAACCAAAATTAAAAATAATTAATGTATAAATTATGTGAATTTATACTTGCTTATACCATTATTTGTCTGAAGATGTGTAACCATCAAAATTAATTTGAATATCATAAAATTATCCTTTGGAAAAATTAATTTGCATAAACCATTTTGATGTGCGATTGCACTTTGCACTTATCCACAATTAACTAAATCAAGAAATAATTACTAAAGAACTATAGAAATATATGTTGTGTAGATAATATTTCATTATGTATCTTAATATTCTAATAATTTATCTGATCTGCATATTTCTCCTAAAGATAAAAGCTTTGGGGTTTTTTTTTTTTTTTCCTCATTCAGAATCCTGAGGCCTCATACAAACGTATCACATCACTCGCTCAGCAGCTGCTCATACACTCAGTCACTGTCACTCAGACTGTGTCACATATTTAAGTTTAAACCAAATACCTCACATATGAAGGTGTGATGAATACACGTGTTTTAACCCAAATTATCCTAATCATCAATGCATTGTAAACTATTTCAATTTAGTCTCTTAATATTTCTTTGAATATTCCCCAAATACTCATGACATAAATATATGTTGTATAGCTATACTTGACATTTAGGCCTGAAAAAAATTCCATTGGTTTGCAAAAGTTGAGACCCCCTTAAAAATTCTTTCCCTAAGGAACAGGGACATAGTATACTGGTATACTTGTATTATTAGAACAAGGTACAAATTCCACATGCTGTGGTAGTCATTCGAACCATGCAGTGAAGGCACACATACAGAACATATTTTAAAATGCAATTAGCTATTTCCTTTTAAGGGTTAGATATATGAAATCATGCAATTATTGCAACTTCCTGTGTAAATAAAGGCATAAATCCTTGGAAGAGAATTTTTCCCGATTAAGTCCTGCTTTGAAATGAAAATTCTAAGGAAACATAAAAAATAAGGTTAATATCATATTCAGAATTCTAAATATTATTACTGATGTAGATTTTAATTTTCATTAAAAAATACAGTTCTACTATTTCTACTTCTACAAACACTCTATATATACTGTATGATTATGTATATATCCACAAACCATAAAACTACAGGATTATACTCTATAAAATAATTACATATAACTCACTAATTGTATAACACTGTTACACAAAATATATATATAATTACTTTTTCTAGCCAATTTCTACACCCATACTTATTTCTCTGCAAAAAATATCCTGAAAGGTTCTTGCCATTTTAAAGCTGATAGATTCTTGGAGCAGAGTATTCAGTTTACAGGCCATGATGTCACTCACCACCTGTTTCTGTCTGTCAAATTCGGCCATCTTGGTTACAGAAAGAAGATCAAAACTCATCATTTTTCTTAATTCAATTTGTGTCTTTTCGGTGTTCTTTTGCATCATTCCATATGGCTTATAACAAACATGTGATCTCCTTTGTTCTTCATAAATTTGATTTTGGGGAAAACTCATTTTAGAAGGCTTTGCTAATACAGGCTTCTGATAAGATTTTACTCTGCCTGTCTTTACAAAATTAGCACAATTTACTTTCCTCTCACGATTCTCGTGTTTTCTGGCAAAATCAAGGGATTGCGCACATTCAAACAATGAATCTTTTTGTGACGCAATAACACGAGATGCAGGATTTAAAAACCAAAATTTGCTTACAAAACTCCTTATGAGGGACTGTGTTTTGACATTCTCACTCAGCATTCTATACAAACGTTCATATATGGACATGAACGTAAAAATACATTCCTTCCGACCAATCCTTAATTTTTGAAGAATATCAATATCTGGATGATTTTCATTTGATGAACAAAAAATGAGAATTTTTAATCTGTCTTTATCAGTTAAATTCTCATGTGTTTCACCAGATAACTTTAAAGATAACCTCCTGGAAAAGGTTACAGGGATCCACATTTTGAACAACTGATTCTTCTCCTCGTTAGATAAATCAAATTTATCAACACAACTTTCAAAAACCTCAGAGTTTCTACAAACATACATTTTGTTGTCATATGCAGGAATTATTTCGCATATTTTTATCAAATTCTTCCTTACGTTACTTCGGATTTGGGCCTGTGAGTCGTCTATTTTTAGTGGTACGTCTTTCCCTTGTACGTCCTCTACGTCAGTTCTGAAGTCTCCTCCTACTTCTCCATCTTGTTCCACGTCTGCAAGGTCACCTTCAATGGCTGCTGCTACTTGTAACTGTTTCTCCACATTACAGTGAATCTCGGGAATATCGCTATCCTCTACACAATCATTTTTGGATTTCTCTGACACAGATCTATGAAATATATCTACCATCTGTAGAATATTTTTTAATCTCTCTCTTTCTCTATTGAAAAACTTAGAATCTAACCTTTGATTCTCGAGTTCACACTCGGCATATAAACTTAACCATAAAACTTCTGAATTAGAATTGTCTACAGACTTAAATTTCAATTTACTCTGCTTAGCAAGACAATTAATGACATCCATTTTATCTTACCTTGAAATGTCTCAGCTTGTTCCTTTGATGGACAACGCTGGGCTCCTGTCTTCACACATCTTGGCTTCAGCACGTCTGGCACTTTGGCACTTGTAGTACTTCTCAATCTATCTGGCAATTCTTACTTCTAGGTTCTGTGTGATTCTTGTAAGTAGTGGAATTCCCGATAACTTGCACATATGATTTGACGTTAGCAAAGTCCAATCCCCCTTTTGGGCAAGTGGAGGGAAATCCGCAAAAAAGTGCAAAAATTCAGATCTGGCTGGCTCTCCAATGTAAAATAATGCTTATCCTGTAAAATACTCAGGACTAGTTACCAGATAAAAATATAGTGGTTTATTTTGGATTCTTCCATCAAAGAAAGGTTATTACAGAAAAACAGGTGAATAAAAATAAGTGAAAGAGAGATTGTCCATTGTTCATAGCAAAGCAACGTGTATTCTTCTTTCTCTCCGGGATCTCACATGGCAAATGGTGTCTGTCTCTCAGTTCGGCTTCTTCGTAGTAAAGTAACATACCAGCTGTTATGTCATGTCATGGCCCAGAACAGATGACATCTTCGTGTCTGTCTCTCATGATGGTGAGGGAAGAAGAGCGACCTCTACAGTTAGCCATGAATTATATACGTCTCCTAAAGCACGTGGTCTCTACATATATGGAGCTGTCTTTCTACCATGAGCCAAGCTTAAAAATAGCCTATGTCGTGTAAGCTAAAGCAATGTACAGAACTGAGTCTTATAAGAAATTAACGGAGTATTAATATTTAACACCACTCCTCCATCTCCCCACCATAGCCAGAGCCGGTATATCCAGGGTATAAGACGCAACCCTCATTTTCCTCCTCATTTTTGGAGGAAAAAAGTGCATCTTATAGTCCAAAAAATATGGAATTTTCACTCAACTCTCTGTGTTTCTCTCCATTTTTCTACCAATAGTACTGTGTGAAACTGATGTTTATGCCATCTGAGTGTGGCTGTTAAAAAAAAATTTGAAGCTGTCGCATAAGGTATCAGAACACACAGGACAGGATCCTTTCTAGCTAACTGACAAGTTCATTAACAACACTAGCAGGAGTGGATTCTCTGCACTGTGCCACTGAGAAAATGGCGCCAGCCAAAGAAGATGTCCGCTTTTTATAAGGCCAAGGAAATGTGACTTTGGCAACCAATCACTGAAGACCTTGTGTCATGACGTTGTGGATGGTCTCGGCTGCCGGAATCAATACACATAAAATTAAGAGGTGAAAAAAAAAGAGCGCACCACTCCTCTAACCTCTCCACACCACCTCCACTCATCAAACACGTCCCCCTGTCACCCCCGCTCCTCATCTTACAACACCACTATCTCAGCCAAAGCAATAACAAAAGCATTAGTAGAAACACAATGATTTATTGAACTGTGACCAAATTTTACAGACTTTAAATAAAAATGCTCATGAAATTGAATATGAATCCGAATGTGCTATGTTCATGACGAATTTGAGATTATAGAACATTTTCCAAACAAGTTCGCTCATCTCTAGTGATGATGTTTTTACCTGGCGTCATAACATTGTCATTAGAGGCTTATTTTTTATGGGAGAATTTGCAGTTTTTAATTACCTCACTTATTTTACAAATTTACTATAAAATAAAATGTATTTATGACACTAACTGTATGGGTTAATTAATTTTAAATTTTGATTAATCAAAAAAGAGAGGAGTGTATTGTATAAACCTACTTGAGGCGGACACTCATAGTCTTCTATGTCTGAATGTCCCCCTCCAATATGTCTATTTGCCTGAAAATGATGCACGCCAGCACACGTTGACCCTGTCAGCATCATTATAGTCTATGGCTTCATTGTTTCAAATGCCCGAATGTTTTGGGGGGGTGTTCGGAAATAAGCTCTGATGGCACCAATAAACATGGCCAAAAACACAATGTAATGTAGTGACAGTGTCCTTTTATGCATTTTCCCTTCCCCGGCAAAGACTCCAGCTCACTCACCACTGCGGCCTCCATCCCACACTTCCTCCTCCTTCTCTGGCTACTTCCCAGGGTCTGCACATGAAATGCAGAACCCCAGGCGCTGTGCTTAGGGTGTGAGCATGTGCACTCCCTCCCTCTTAAAGGGACTGTGCACCTGATCTTAAAGTGTCCCCAACCTGAAAGAAGGTGCCTGGGCAACATATATAGTTAGTCTCCTGCATGCTTACTAGTTGCCAGGTCACCAGTACCAGCCAGTCAGTCTATCAGTCCAGTACCTGTCTGCCCTTACTTGCCTTTTGTCCCTGTATTTCAGCTGTGTCTGTCTGTTTGCATATCAGCTGTATCTGTCTGCATCTGCCAGTGTCTATTCATATACCAGCCTGCACCTGCCAATATCATTCTGTATACCAGCCTGCACCTAACATGGCCATCCGTATTGCAGCCTGCACCTGCCACACTTATCTGTATACCAGCCATACCAACCTGTACCTGCCAGTGCCTATCTATATACCAGAATTACCAACCCACGCCTGCTAGTGCCTATCTTTATACCAACCTTTGCCTTCCAGTGCCTATCTCTATACCAGCCATACCAGCTCACCCCTGCCAGTGCATATCTGCATACCAGCCATACTTGCTAACATCTGTGATTCTAGTGTTCCTGTCTGTATCTGCTGTACTCTACTACTGGGTTGTGCCAGCTACCTGTCCTTTGGGGGTCACTTGCCGTGCATCCAAGGTCTGTCCTGGTGTAGCACCTGGTGTTTACTGGAAGCCAAGCCTAATCCCACCATCAGGGACTCTAGTGAAGAGTCAAGTGCCTACCTAGTCATGCCCCTCCAGGCTCTCCTCGGTCCACGGCACAGTGGTTCCACTATTCCACTTACAGTTTGCTCAGGACATGGACTTCGTTGGTCCCCAGGCATCCTCTCTCTCAGACCTGTACCAGGAGGTCTCCCTTCAGAAAGACTAGCAAGATAAAATTCTCTCCTACCTGCAGACAGTGACCACTAAATGAAAACTCCGGCCACATCCACATGTAACCAACATGCTGCAAATGACCCATCAGCCTGCCAGCTATGTTCCTGGTTCCAGACCCTATCTGTTAGCACCTCCACATTATGACGGTGACATTGCTCTAAGTCGGGGGTTCATCAATCAGTGCACACTTCACTTGGCTCATCAGTTCACTTCAGATTGGGCCATAGTGGCTTTAATCATGTCCCATCTCACTGATGAAGCTTTGGATGGAGGAGATCCTCTTGTTTCGAACCTCCAGTCCTTTCTAGAAGCTTTCTATAAGGTCTGTGTTTCCTCCACAACATCTCTCCTCAGACTGCACCAGAGAAGCCTTACAATGGGCCAGTACGCTCTCCGAATCTGTACCCTGTCTTCTGAGCTTTCCTGGAATAATGAGGCACTGATGGCCGCCTTCTGGAAAGGTCTTTTCTGGAGAAAGGTGAGCAAGGATGAGCTTACCGGTTCTGATATACCCACTCCACTTCACTGGGCAACCTGATGTCCCTCACAACTTGGATCGACATCAGGATTCAGGAGTTTTCCAAGGAGATGACATGTGAAAGATGATCTAAGTGCCTGGCTCCTACTTTTCAAAGGCTGATACCTCAGCTTCAGCACCTTCCCCAGAGTCTATGTAAATTAACCAGGTGAAGATGGCCAAGCATCGCCAGGAGGCCCGTTGAGGTGCATCTATGATAGCAGTCCTGAACATTTAATCCGCTCCTGCCCTGATAAAACAGGAAACTCTAGAGCCTAGGGTCTGTTGGAGAGGCAAGCCTGGGCGAGAATCACTCCTCTCCATCGCTGTCAGTATCTGTTTCCTGTGGCAACATCCAGTTTGTTTAGCATGCCTATCTGGTCTCTGGTTCCGCAGAATATATAATTCAAGAGGCCATTGTGGAGCACTATCAAATCACTATCCTACATCTACAGGATCCATTGGTGGTTTCATCAGTAGGATGAAAAACCTCTTTACGAGACCAACCTTTTTGTTACCGAGCCTGTGGAACTTCGGGTAGGAATGCTACACTCAGAGAAGGTTCCTGTCTATGTGCTGTCAGGTCTGTCTCACCTTCTGCCTCTAGGTCTGTCATGGCTGTGAAAACACAAACTTCTTCACGAAACTCAAGCTTCGGGGGTCATATAACCTGATCTGAATATGCCAGGGTGACAAATGGAAGACAGCCTTTAAGACCAGCAATTGCAATTATAAGTATCGTGGAATGCCATTTGGGCTCTGTAATGCCCCAGCAGTAGAGATGAGCGACTTTGCCTTTTTTCGGGTCGAGTCGGGTTTCATGAAACCCGACTTTCTCAAAAGTCGGGTTGAACGAAATCGGCCGATTATCGTGAAAAGTCGAAGGCCGACAGAAACACGAAACCGAATGCAAGTCAATGGGGAAGCAAACTCGGCAGGGAGTGGAGGACATTAAACACACCTACAGTGCCCATTTGAATGGCAAAAACATAAATTTTTATTACTGAAGCTTGTCAACCTTAATTTACTTCATAATAATAGTTACGCACTGAAAACTGGGGGTTATTTGGCTAAAGTTGTGGAGGGGTAGGGCTGGCTCCAGGTTTTCATGTGCCCTGGGACAAAGAGCGCCCCTTTAACACATACCACAACTCATGATGCTCCGATACGGTAGAGAAATAGCGGTATAGTACAATGAAAAATACTTCACTTTTTACATCTCATGACTGATATCGATTTTAAATTCTCCAATAGCTCCAAAAACGGACAGTATATTACTCCATACAGTATTATGGGCACCGCATAGTGCACTATACAGAGTAATGAGGCCCATATATTTCTCCATACAGAATCATTGGTCCCATATAATGTTTGAAACAGTATATGATGAGCTCCACATAATGCTACAGTATATGTTGGTCCCCATGGATGAAGCTCCTCTGTCTTATGGGCCCAAATAATGCTCCATATATAATGGGCCCCATTTCTAATGCTCCAGTGTATAATGGGCACTGTAAATGCTGCTCCAGTGTCTGATGTCCACCTTTGGAATGCTCCAGTGTATGGTGGGCCCCATATATCATTCTCCAGAGTATAGTGCACCCCCAAAATTGCTGTCCCAACATTGAAAACAATTAAATAAGTCTCCTCGCTAGGGAATCCCTGTACTAGTCTGGACTCCTCGTCATCCCCATCTTCCATCTCACTGCACTTGGCTGTTTAGGCAGAGGGCGTACAGACGTGATGTCATTGCGCTGTCTGATCAGAATATCACTGTCAGGACACGCGGAAGACATCATGGCGGTGGAGCAAGGAGAGGTAAGTATTTCAACATTGCAAGTGCTGTGATCCGGAGCAAGCAGGGGGGGCCCACTCGTTGGCGACGGCACTGGCACAGGGCCCCTCATAGTACGGCGGTGTGTGGCGGTGTGTCTGATGGTGGGTGGGCCCTCCCCTCCCCTCCCACCGGCAGAGACACTTTTGCGTACTATGAGGGGCCCTGTGCCAGTGCCATCGCCCATGAGTATGCCCCCCACCTGCTCAAGAAACCTGCACTTTCATCTGCACCTTCCTCTTTGTCACCTTGTAAGGTGGTATAGTATGCGGGAAGGGGAACCTGAGTTTCCTCAGGGTCACATTGTGGCTGTGTAGAGTGTGAGGGGAATGTAGTGGTCTGGGTCAATGTACCAGCAGAAAAATCTAGTAGTGGCTGGGCATCAGTGCACTTGTGGCGTCCCCAAGTGTACGGTCGCTACAGTGGCATTACCTTCCTCCTAGGGAGTGTGATGTCATGCTTGGGAGCAACAAACGATCTCTCTAGCAGTTCAACCAACACACAACACATTTCCCACTCCAGGCCAGCAGGGAGACCTCTGAACCTGACTGCTGAGGAGCTGCTCTCTGTGGTCGGGAGGAGGTAAGTTAGGGCACTCTGTGCAGGGAAGGGGAAGTGTGTGGACGTGAGAAGGGGAGCTGGAGGATGAGCAGAGTTAGGGCTCACTCCTAGCTGAAGCGCATGGTCCAGATTCCGGTCTCCGAGTTTGTAGGGACACTGACGTTCCTGCAGCCGAAACCGGAGGAAGTAGCAGTTGTAAATGCTCTGTACCCAACTAAGGCTCGGAGGCCCCAGCATCGACGTGTGGGAGCCAGAAGGAAAAGGCTATGGCTGCCTGCCATACGAGAAAGTTCCAAAAGAGAGTCAACAGGGGGAACTTCATTGACCTCAGCACTGCGAATACCTCAGATAAGCGCTAGAACGGAGGCCACACTACCTATCTGCAGAGAGAGAATTCCAAATTGGCTTCCAGGCTGACCAACTCCTTCTCCATCTGTACTCTGGGTCCTGGATGGCACTTACCAAGTACAGGTAAAGGAACTGCATGACTGTGTCTGTCATCTTTCTCCTGCACCTGGCGCACGGCTCTGCTACATCCTGCACTGCACACCATCTACCAACTCTTTCATCTGCCCTGCGACTACGGCCCTACCTGTGCAGGGCTTCTACATCTTAGCTGCACCACAACATCTGTCCCAGAGAAGCGACACAGCAGCGCTGGTCAATCTAATCAGAAATGACAGGTGGCGTCATGTATCATTCACCTATAAATGTAATTCACCCCTTTGCATGGACGCCCAGGGCCACGGATCGGGTCACCACCACCGTGACACATCCCTGTGAGACACCGGCCCGGTATCAATTAACCCCAGTGCCCTGGCTGACCACCCACACTCCATGTCTGATTCATTTTGGACTTGGGAATTCACGAATTGACTTGATAACCCAGGCATGGTATGATAGAAAGAGCTACATGGACTAATGTGAGGTGTGGCCTGCTGCATCATTCACTTTTGGTGGGAGTGAAGGACACGAGGAAAGGGGTTCTTCCTGACCAGGAGCCAGCACTTGATGACTCAGTGCATGCATTTTTTGAAACTTCAGAAGAGGAGGGCATATTTGCTGGAGTCTTTTTCGGCAATGTAAGCCAAAACCAGTTCCTCATGCTCCGCCTTTAAAAGCGGTTAACCTACTCCCAGAAAAGGTAGCCTTCCAGGCGTTCCAGAGCCAGACCATGATGCAGGCTCAACACCTCCTGCCTTAGCTGCTATTGTGCTTTTGCCACTACCAGCAGATGCACCACCACCATCAGCACAAGCTGGCCCCCCCACGCCCACATCAGCGGCCTCTTCCACCAAACTTCAAAATTTTGCAGAAAATAGACCCAAAATAACATCAGATATATGGCACTGTATCAGAAGCGTACAGCTCTATTCAGTCAAAGGATAATTGTCAATCTCCCTATATATTCCATCAGTCACACAGAGACGCTCACAGGCTCAGTATGGATTAGACAAGAATATAAAAATTAGACAAAGTGTATAGTATCATCAGATAGCAGGTATATATAGTATAGTTTAAACATTGTAAATCTCCGTAGATATTTGAGGAGGCACACACAGACACTCTCAGGCTCAGTATTGGATTACAACACAATCTAAAAAGCCGTAAAACGGTAATGGATTTCAAGAGTACAGCTGTACACAGTGTAGGTGTCATTGTTGTCAATTCAGTATTTATTTCCACAGTCAGAAAATAACTCTCACTTGGTCAGTTTGGATTAGACCAGAATATAACAAGCAGTAAATGGGTAATGTATCACAAGCGTAGAGCTGTATACAGTGTTGGGGTAATTTTTAAATGTACATCTAAATTGCAGGAGTAACCCATAGACACTCACACGCTCAGGATGGATCACATCACAATATAACAAGAAGATCCGCAAGAAATAATCACACATGTGGGACAATGTTCCAGGTGTCAATTATACACTTAGAGTGTTGGCTGGAGGAGGACTTCCTGGCAGAAAGGGTACAGTATCACGAGATGCCAGGTATATATAGCATAGCTTAAACATTAACAATGTACTTCGATATATCAGGAGTAGTGTTGAGCCACCCCACTAGTGTTTTGGTTCATCGCACAGGAGGCAAGTTCGTCGAAAGTTCGAAAAACACCGTCGAACCCCATTCAAAACAATGGCAGGCAAACACAAACACATACAAACACATAGAAAACAATTACAAAACACCTTTAAAGGTGTCCCAAAGCAGACAAAATGCTCAGAAGACAAAAATAACATATGGAAAAGGGCAACTACATTTAGAAAAGAGGTGGAGGAGTAAAAGGAGGAGGTGGAGGAGACACAGATATAGGCTTATCATGCCCTTAGGAAGTCAAGAAAGGCTGGAATAAAAATGTGAAATACAAACCAAGAAAAAAAAAAAAATTCTGAAATCGAACATGATCATATACCGTCGGACTGCCCACCAATAAATTATGGCAACTGCCGATGGGGCGGCGTTATTCCCACGAACCTCCAAACTGCGTCCATGAAGGCAAAGTGTTTGGTTTCCGGGGGCTGTATGATTGCAAAGCTGAACCTTAAAGGAATGTCCAAAAGGGCACCACCAGGAGTGGAGCCTGTGGCTTAATTGGACTCCACCCGGGAAACCATACAAGCTACAGAAAAGAAGGACAGATTGCAAGCTTTGTCGTTTCTGTGTGTGGTGTGGTATGTCCGCTTGTAGTTGTGCTAGAGATTTCTCAGCTTTATTCCGTTAACGACCGAGACTCCGGCATGCCCCCGCGGTACGCGTCAAGCTTACTAGAGGGATGCGCGAGGCTCTGGCACGCGAGATCGAGCAATAATAGGTCTATCATGCCCTTACATGTCCGGGGCTGCATGCGCGCTACACTGAACGGACCAGCTTTTGTCGCTTACAGGTGCTGATAACCCGCTGAACACCGTTAGTGATGGGGATCTGGGATTCCAATTATTCCCCACGAACGATGATTTCCCAGTAAGTGCAGGTCAACCGCAATTACGGAATTAGGCCTAACCAGCATTCCTGACAAAATGAAAAAATTCCGTGTCCAAACCACAGGTGCTGTAGCTTGCTTAACAGCTCGGCAGCCGTTCTCAGGCCCAGTATGGATTCAACAACATTGTAGAAAGTTGATAAAGGGTACAGTTTCACCGGATAACACGTATATATGTAGCATAGGTTACACATTAAAAACCTATGTCTATAGATCAGGAGGCAGGCTCAGACGGTCTCAGGCCAGTATGGATTAGACGTGATTGGACAAAGGTGAGAAAGGGTAACGTATCACCGGAGGTGAGAAAGGGTAATGTATCACTGGATTACAGGTATGTATAGCATAGTTTACACATTAAAAACCTATGTCTATAGATCAGGAGGCAGGCTCAGACGGTCTCAGGTCCAGTATGGATTAGACGTGATTGGACAAAGGTGAGAAATGGTACATTATCACTGGATAGCAGGTATATATAACATAGTTTAAACATTTAAAATCTCTGTGTTCTCAGTATGGATTAGACAACAATCTAAAAAGTAGAAAAAAGGAAATGTTTTTGAAGCGTATACCAGTATACACTTTTGGTGGTATTTTTAAATCTTCATATATATTTCTGTCTCAGTAAGACAGTCCAGCCTCTCCTACATAGGAAATGAGATGCATACAATTACTGACATAAAGTCTAGTGATTGCAGAAATCTAGAAATTAACAATCATGGGAAAAACTGCCGTCACAATTCTCTGAGGCGATGCTGACCCTCAATTAAGTTGTGTGTGGAGACAGCGAAAACATAACTTTGTGAAGAAAGTGTTGCTGTATCGCAGTACCATTGATCCCATCAGCGTTACTCATTTCCATCAAATTTTAATCACAGGGAGACATGTAAACATGTTGCTCACTGCCTATCATGATCTGTCACGTAACTTTGGAGTGCAAAAGACAGAAGCCACAGGCCGTAGGCGATTCTATGGGATTGGCATGAGAGGGCACATTTAAAAATGTGCGCCGGAATGTCATGCGTCTGTGAGTAGGAAAACTGTGAAAGCTGATGATAAACCACCACTGCATGTCATTGTGAGTCGAGGTCCATAAGAAATGGAAGCCATTGATCATCTGAAGCTAGAGCCCGGCCAGCGGGACAGGGCATAGCTACGTCTTAACCATCATCTATCAGTTCAACAAATTTGTAGTGGCAGTCCCAGTGAAGGATTTGACAGCCCAGACTACACAGCGGAGAAGCAGGGAGAGGTAAACATTGCAAATGCTGTGGCCCTGCCCAAGCAAGGGGGGCACACTCATGGGTGTTGGTACTGGCACTGGGCCCCTCATAGTACGGCGGTGTGTCTGATGGCGGGTGTGCACGCCCACCGTCAGAAACACTTGATTGCACTATGAGGGACCCTGTGCCAGTGCCTGTGCCCAAGAGTCGGCCCACCCACCTGTCCAGGACAATGGCACTCGCACGGTTGGGTGCACTAGGTGGTGACCCCGGCCATGGGGGGGGAGGCAGCCCAGTTAGGGAGGTTTACAAAATAGCATATGTTGATGTTGGACATTCAGCTGCTGCAAAAGGCGAAATTGGGCAAGTGCGAGGAAGAGGAGGACCAAAGCAAGTCATTTTTCTGGCAACCTAGGTGTCATCAGGGAAAGGTGGGACAAAATCCTTGGAAACTCATGCATGGTTCATTTTAATGAAGGTGATATCATCCACATTTTGTGTCGACAGATGGGTCCTTTTTTCTGTCAGGATTGATCCAGCTGCACTGAAGACTCTTTCTGATAGCACGCTTGCAGCTGGGCAAGCGAGCTCCTGTAAGGCATATTGTGCCAATTCAGGCCAGGTGTCTAGTTTAGCGGCCCAATAGTCAAATGGGAATGACCTGTGCGGGAGAACATCGATATGGGACGAGAAGTAGTTTGTAACCATAGTTGACAACTGCTGTCTCCTGTCACTTTCAATCGATGCAGTATTACCAGTCGTGTGAGCGGGACTTGAAAAATCAGTCCACAACATGGTCATGAAACCCCTGTCTCCAACGCCACTTCTGATGTGTGCACCACGAACACCTCTTCCAAGCTGCCCCCGTCCCCTACGGCTCGTGTGAGAACCAACACCGCTGCTGTGTGCTCGGAATGCCTCAACCAACCGGTTTACCAGAGTTGCTTGTTTGTTAGCCAATATTAGGTCAAGGTTCTCCTGTGGCATTATGTTTTGGAATTTGCCTTTATAGTGTGGATCCAGGATGCTGGCCAACCAGTAGTCGTCATCGTTCATCATTATGGCAATGCGGGGGTCCCTTTTTAGGATCTGCAAGGCATAATCTGACATGTGGGCCAATGTTCCCAGTGTCAATGATGCATTGCGAGTGCTGGGTGGAGGAGCACTTTCTGGCAAATCCACATCCCTCCAGTCACGCACAAACCCTGTACCAGACCTTGCCACGCCAATATTTTCTCTTGCCCCACGAGAAGCATCCTCCTCCCCTAAATAATCATCCCCATCATCATCCTCCTCCTCCTCTTCCTCTTCTTCCTCCACCTCGTCCAGGAGAGGTCCCGGAGCAGACAATTGCTGACTGTCATCAAGGCTTCCCTCCTCCTCTTCCTCCTCATCTACCTCGGCTGCAGACGCCTGCTCCTTAATGTGCATCAAAGTTTGCATGAGCAGACGCATAAGTGGGATGCTCATGCTTATGATGGCATCGTCTGCGCTTACCAGCCGTGTGCATTCCTCAAAACACTGAAGGACATTACAGAGGTCTTTCTGCTTCGACCACTGCACACCTGTCAACTCCATGTCTGCCCTGAAAGTGCCTGCCTGTGTATCCTCTCCCACAAATGCATTACGGCCTGCCTCTGTTCGCACAGCCGCTCAACCATGTGCAGGGTGGAGTTCCACCTTGTTGCATCGTCGATAATTAGGCGGTGCTTGGGAAGGTGGAGCAATCGCTGCAGCTTCTGCATATGACTGGAGGGTACCGGCGACTGGCGGATGTGCGAGCACAGTCTTCGAACCTTATGGAGCAGGCCTGTTAGCTCCGGATAATTATTGAGGAAGCACTGCATCACCAGGTTCAAAGTATGAGCCAAGCAAGGTATGTGTCTGAGTTTTGAAAGGGCTATGGCTGCCACAAAATTCCGGCCGTTATCACTAACTACCTTGCCTGCCTCAAGACGTAGACTGCCCAGCCATGACTCAGTTTGTCGCTGAAAGTAGTCGGCCAGTACCTCCGCGGTGTGTCTGTCGCCCAAACACATCATCTGCAGCATGGCCTGCTGACGTTTTCCACTAGCTGATCGATAGGAGGACACCTCGTGTGCAACACTGGCAGCTGCGGATGGAGTGCTCCTGCGACTGCGCTCTGTGGATGAACTTTCGTTTCTGGAGGAGGAGGAGGAGTAGGGTCGAACGCCTACAGCCAACTGTTTCCTATACCGTGGGCTAGGCAGCACTGTCCCACCACCGCTGTCCCCTGTGGACCCTGCATCCACCACATTAACCCAGTGCGCAGTGATGGACATGTAACGGCCCTGGCCATGCCGACTGGACCATGCATCAGTTGTGAGTGCTTGAGTGCATGGACAATGCGGTCTTTCACATGAAGGTGGAGGGCTGGGATGGCTTTGCGATAAAAGAAGTGGCGACTGGGTAGGTCATAGCGTGGTACTGCGTAGGCCATGAGTTCGGGGAAAGCTGCGCTTTCAACCAACCGGTAGGGCATCATCTCTAACGAGATTAGTTTGGCAATGTGGGCGTTCAAACCCAGTGTACGCGGATGAGAGGATGAGTTCTTTCTTGTCCCACTCATAGTATCTGGTAAGGTAAGCTGGACTTGAGAGATGCATATGGTGGAACTAGCGGTGGACATGGCGGACTTAGAGAGGGTTGATGATGGTGATGGAGTTGGTGTTCTTTCTGATGGCCTAGATTCAGTCTTTCATTGACATAACATTGTGATTCCCTGACTGCTTTGGCCTTGCGACAACACCTCAACATTTGCTGCTGGTGGTGTGCTAAACGGTGGGCTTACAGTGGGGGAAACAATGTAGCGTTGCTGACTACCTTCTTTGGGAGCAGTTGCACTTGTGGTACGTGAGGTTTGGTAGTCCATCCACGCTTGCAAGTGCATGTTGGTTAAATGTCTAAGCATGCAACTGGTATTCAAATTTCTCAGATTTTTCCCTCGGCTAAAGGACTTTGCGCACTTCTTACAGATAACCTTTGCCTGATCATTAGGATTTTGTTCAAAAAAGTGCCACACTGCACTCTTCCTACTATGGAAGACATTTTGAGGCCTTGCACGCTGTGCTATTTTGACCGTCTGGCCAAGCTGTCCTGCAACTCTTTTGCTTTTTGTAACCCGTTTTTGGACTGCTCCGGGCCTGCCAGATAACAGCTGTTGCGATGTCGATGTCTGCTGCGGATGCTCCTCCTCCTCTTCTGAGCTATTGGCAGCGGCACCCTCTTCCCCCAATGGATGCCAATCTGGGTCAACAACTGGGTCATCCATCACTTCCTCTTCAATATCTTGTTCACTTTCCTCTGTGTCACCGTGTATGGTGGTATAGTATGCGGGAAGGGGCACCTGAGTTTCATCAGGGTCAGATTCTGGCTCAGTACACTGCGAGGACAATGTAGTGTTCTGAGTGAATGTACCAGCAGATAAATCTAGCAGTGGCTGTGCATCAGTGCACTCCATGTCAGATTCATCTTGGACAGGGGAATTCACGATTTGACTTGATACCCCAGGCATGGTATGAGAAAAGAGCTCCATGGAGTGATCTGTAGTGTGGCCTGCCGCATCCTTCACTTTTGGTAGGGGTGAAGGACACAAAGAAAGGTATTGTTCCTGACCAGGAGCCTCCACTGACGACGCAGTGCTTTTATTTTTTAAAACTTGAGAAGAGGAGGCGATAGAGCTGGAGGCTGTGTCAGCAATGTAAGCCAAAACTTGTTCCTGAAGCTCCGGCTTTAAAAGCGGTTTACCTACTCCCAGAAAAGGGAGCCTACGAGTCCTTGTGGAGCCAGACAATGTCGCCGGCTCACCACCTCCTGCCTTAGGCGCTATTGTGCTTTTGTCACAACCAGCAGAAGCACCACCACCAACACCACCATCAGGACCAGCTGGCAACCCCCGCCCACTTCCACGGCCTCTTCCACCATGCTTCTTCATTTTTTTTGAGAAAGGTACCCAAAAGAACATATATGGTTATATGTTATATGGTACTGTAAATCAAGGTAAAGGGTCTATAGAGTATTGGTGAGAATTTGAATCTCACTGTAGATTGGAGGACGCTGAACTATTGTGTCAGGCCCAGTATAGATTACACCTCTATGTGACAGGCAGAAATTGGCTGGTGTATGAGAAGGCAAAAGCTGTATAGAGTATTGGTGAGAATTTTAATCTCAATGTAGATTGGAGGACGCTGAACTATTGCCTCAGGCCCAGTATAGATTACACTGCTATGTGACAGGCAGAAATTGGCAGATGTATGAGAAGGCAGAAGCTGTATAGAGTATTGGTGAGAATTTTAATCTCACTGTAGATTGGAGGACGCTGAACTTTTGTCTCAGGCCCAGTATAGATTACACCGCAATGTGACAGGCAGAAATTGGCTGGTGTATGAGAAGGCAAAAGCTGTATAGACTATTGGTGAGAATTTGAATCTCAATGTAGATTGGAGGACGCTGAACTATTGTCTCAGGCCCAGTATAGATTGCACCGCAATGTGACATTCAGAAATTGGCTGGTGTATGAGAAGGCAAAAGCTGTATAGAGTATTGGTGAGAATTTGAATCTCAATGTAGATTGGAGGACGCTGAACTATTGTCTCAGGCCCAGTATAGATTACACCGCTATGTGACAGGCAGAAATTGGCTGGTGTATGAGAAGGCAGAAGCTGTATAGACTATTGGTGAGAATTTTAATATCACTGTAGATTGGAGGACGCTGAACTATTGTCTCAGGCCCAGTATAGATTACACCGCAATGTGACAGGCAGAAATTGGCTGGTGTATGAGAAGGCAGAAGCTGTATAGACTATTGGTGAGAATTTTAATATCACTGTAGATTGGAGGACGCTGAACTATTGTCTCAGGCCCAGTATAGATTACACCGCAATGTGACAGGCAGAAATTGGCTGGTGTATGAGAAGGCAGAAGCTGTATAGACTATTGGTGAGAATTTTAATCTTAATGTAGATTGGAGGACGCTGAACTTTTGTCTCAGGCCCAGTATAGATTACACCGCAATGTGACAGGCAGAAATTGGCTGGTGTATGAGAAGGCAAAAGCTGTATAGACTATTGGTGAGAATTTGAATCTCAATGTAGATTGGAGGACGCTGAACTATTGTCTCAGGCCCAGTATAGATTACACCGCAATGTGACATTCAGAAATTGACTGGTGTATGAGAAGGCAAAAGCTGTATAAAGTATTGGTGAGAATTTGAATCTCAATGTAGATTGGAGGACGCTGAACTATTGTCTCTAGCCCAGGACAGATTGCACCGCAATGTGACAGGCAAAAATTGCCTAGTGTATGACAAACTACAAGGTGTATATAGAATTGGGCAGAATTGGAATCTCCCTAGAGTGTAGGTCTGAAAGAATGGACAAACTCCTTGACTTTTCCTTACAGAGTCACACACGTAGATAGCTTCAATTTGGCCGTGATAACAGTCGTTACACGATACTGAGAGAGGAGCGTGCACGTACACCACTGTACGGTGTATGTAAAATTGTCAAGCTCCGTGTTTTTGTATACGGACTGACACACACTGTCTCTCTCTAGTTTTGAATGTAATCAAACAGCAAATATACTAAACTGTTTGAAAAACGGACAAAACTATAAGGTGTAGGTCTGTAAGAACGGACAAACTCCTCAACTTTTCCTTACAGAGTCACACACGTAGATAGCTTCAATTTGGCCGTGATAACAGCCGGTACACGGTACTGTGTGAGGAGCGTACACCGCTGTACGGTGTGTGAAAAAATGAACGCTCAGAAACTCACCAGGACAAAACAATAAAATTTTGATTGCTTTGAAAAAAGAAGTTTGCTCAGCAGTGTGAAGACAGCAATACAGCTATCAGGGAGCCTTAAAAGGCAGCCTAATAACCAACAGAGCTGATGCACCAAAATATAGCCTCCCCTGACACTGTACAGTAACTGGTGTGTTGTACAGGCAAAATCGCTAGCAGCAGAAGTAGTTTTTGGTATCTTCTTCCCTGCCTAACACTCTCCCTACAGAATCATCATCAGCAGCAGCTCTCTCTATTCTGAGATCAGCATAAGTAACATGGCGGTCGGCGTGCACGCCCTTTTATACCCCCTGTGATGCCACACAAAGCAAGCCAATCACTTGCATGCCCTTCACAAACATGGTGGTAACCGCTGCCTATGTCATCATGTTGCCCACAGTGTCCATTCTTCCTGATTGGCTGAAAAAGGGTGCAAAAGCATCTTTTGAAATGCGACTTTGGCGCGATGGTCGCCGACCTCGTGGCCGACCTCACGCTAAGGTCGGGTTTCGTTTCATGAAACCCGACTTTGGCGAAAGTCGGCGACTTTTGAATTTTTTCGACCCGTTTCGCTCAACTCTACCCAGCAGTCTTTCAAAAACTGATGAACGACATCTTTCGGGACCTCCTCTACACGTGTGTGGCAGTTTACCTAGATGATATTTGGGTGGTTTTCTCCTGATCTGAGTACACACAGGAGGAATGTTTGCCAGGTTCTGCAGATTATGGAAGAACCGTTTGTAAGCCAAGTATGAGAAGTGCGTAATCGAGTAGACCTTTCTTCTGTTTCTTAGGTATATTATCGTCAAGACCAGTTTGAAGATGGATTCTGAGAAGTGGCCCCATTCTGACAGTCTGAAAGCTATTTTGTGGTTTCTGGGATTTGTTAATTATTGCCATCATTTCATTCTGCATTTATTCTCTCTGCTCCTATTTCTGCTTTGATCTGCAAGGGAGCCAACCCTAAGGCATGGACTCCGTGGGAAGAGGATGCCTTTGTTTCATTAAAACAGGCCTTCTTCTCAGCTCCTATGTTGCATCGATCAGACAATAATTATCAATTCTTTTTGAAAATGGGTGCTTCTTCCTCAGGGTCCTGAGCTGTTCTTAACCAGAAGTCGACTTCTGGCCATATGGTGACCTGCAGCTTCTTTTCCCAAATATTCTCAGCTCTAGAACTCAACTACTCACTGGGGTGATTGAGAACTGTTTGTATTAAAACTGGCTCTGGAGGATTGGCAATTCTTGCTTAAAGGGGCGATGCACCCGATAGTTATTTACACTGACCACAAGAATGTAGCCTATCTACAGTCCGCACAGCAGCTAAATCCACGGCAAGCCAAGTGGTCTCTGTTCTTCTCCTGCTTCAACTTCATTCTCCATTTCCAGCTGGCTGATTAGGACGTCAAGGCAGATGCACTCTTTAGGTCCTTTCTGTTTTACGATCAGGAGGAAGAGCCTCAACACATCACAGAGACCTCAAAAAGAGTTACGGTCACTTCGCTTGATTTGTCTCGGGTCCCATCCCGAAAAACTTTTGTTGGTGAACCAGACAGCAAGCAGGTCCTTCACTGGAGTCACTCTTTTAAATTGGCTGGTCATGCCAGCATTATTGTTGACTGGCCCTGCGCAATAATATTGTGGATTTATTCTCAGCCTGTCACTCTTGTGCCCAGAACAAGACTCCAAAACAGCTTCTGACCGGGCGGTTACTACCTTTGCCCATACCATTTGCTCTCTGGCAGATTATCGTGATGGATATCATTACTGATCTCCAGTATCGGCTGGGTGTACCGTCATCTGGTTGGTTGTGGATTTCTTCTCTAAAATGGTCCATTTCACTCCACTATCCAGTCTGCTAAGTGCTCCTGTGCTTTCAGAGAAGTTTTCTAAGATCTAGGAAGACACTAAGACCACCTTATTGAAATCCTCTGAATGGATGAAGAGACATGCAGAAATGAGACATCTGTATCTGCCTTTGTTTCATACCGGGGACAGGTTTTGGATGTCATCAAAATATAAAACACTTAAGCTTACTTACAATACTCCCATAGTTGCTCTAAGGGGTAATGTTTCTTCTTGAAGAGAATGGCATGTCAAGCTTGACATACTGAGGTGAGTAGACTTTTAAGCGGCAATGCTCCTTTAGGAAATAAACAAATTGTCTCTTCAGAGAGGAAATTGAGATTTTGGTTTTGTCTTTTATTAAGTCATGTGACAAGGTTCGTTAGAGAGTCGATTTTGACTTTTAGAATTAGTACTTCCTATAGGTAGCATTAGAGTTCTAGTCCTCTTTCTCTCTGAAGAGACATTTCCCGAAGTTGTTCTAATATGGAGAAATAGAGTTTTATATATTGTGGCATGGTAACTGGTCATGTGATTAATGGGCGGTATGTATCGCAGAGGTGGGTGGCCCCATGATCGAAGCCTGGTCGTGCTTTGCTCAGGCTTCAAGGTGACTTGTAGAGATGGATGGATACAGTCACCTACATACCCACCAAAGGGGTGTGTGTCTAAATACCTAATGAAGCCTGTGTGATTGTGTATGTTCAGGACCTGTGGTGAGGTCATGACCATGTGATCAGCCCATGTGATCCATACCTCACCTGTGGGTGTGGTTACAGGCTATGTAATTGAGGTGGATTTAGCACATGGGAGTGAGTGTTTGGGAGTCTGGCAGTGTGCACAGACTTCCATGTGTCCAGGTGGGAACTACAGAGGAGTCTGTGTCGAGGAAGGAGAAGCCCTCCTGTGGGTACGGCTTGTAGGGAGGAGGACCTCCGCAGAGTGTCTGGGCCGGAACCAAGGGGACCGCCATCTGAGTTCCTAAGGAAACAGTACCTGGGGAGCAGAGGAGGAGAGTGGACTGCTGAGAGTGACAGGACAGCAAGGGGAGGGGCGAGTATAAAAGGGACAGGGAGCACGCAGGGGAGTCAGTTGGTGATACGTCAGACACGGAGCAGGAGACAGAGGGGGCGTGAGAGAGCAGGAAGCACACTGACAGTTGATAGAAGCGACCAGCAGCAGAGGGTAGATATGCAGTGGCCCTCAGGAAAGAGGCGCCGAGCCTACCGACAGGGGACTGTCTCTCCTCCCCAATCCCAGGTTACTGCCTGCCCCCGGTCATCCTCGGTCGTTACCGCTGAGCTCGAGCCCTCCGCGGCCTGTCCGCTCCCTCTCCCGACTGCTGCCATTCCTCTTCAGCCCGCGGTTGCGGCCTGCTCGCTGCCACCCGCGGATGCTGCCGGTTCACGTCAGCCCGTGGTTGCGGCCTGTCTATCATTGCTCACAGCCACCTTCACCCCGCTGCAGTCGGCAGTGGGGGCCTCTTCCTCGTCAACAGAGAAACTCTGCACACAGCCCCAGGCTGTGCATGCGGCCAGTAAACCGCCACTTTTGAGCACTGCGACACCACCCTGCTTGGGGACAGGAGTCCCATTGAACTTGCTAACAAGCGCAACCCCGCTGTTACCACAGGGGGTTACTTCATCTCAGGACTCCATCAGGGCCTGTTGTGCCTCAACTCCTCCTGGGTGCTGGGGTGCCCGAAGACTACTCTACTCTACTGGGTAGAGGAAATGAAACAGGAGTTGAAGAACATCCAGGGCGAGTTGGCTGAAGTGAAAAGAAGGACGGAGTCCGGGACATCTACGGACTAGTGTTAACCCTGGTCCTTTGGGACCCCTAACCCCCCGGGGCAGTCGGTCTGCACAGACCCGGTGCTATGAGTGCGGGGAGCCAGACCACTTCACCCGAGAGTGTCTGCGGCGTGGGAGATACCCACCTCAGCGGCCATTAAAACTAGAGGGCTCCGGACTGGGGGGATGCCGTTCGGGGCCAGAACCCACGATTAGGGGTGGTGGAAGTCCCGAAGATTTGGTCGCAAAATGTCCGGTGGTATGGGCAGAAGTAGAGGGCCGGGCAGTCTGGTGCCTAGTGGACACAGGGTCACAAGTGACAACTATGCCTGCAACTTATTTCCAGCAAAATTTTCCTGAAGCAGCGAGACCCCAGTGGGGACCCAGGATCAGACTGGTAGCCGCCAATCAACTACCAGACTCTGTTGCTGGGGTGGTGTGGGTACAGGTGACGTTGTGCGGTAAATTCCTCGGCCGCAGAGGAGTGGTTCTGACCCACGGAGAAACTAATAAAAAGCACCCAGTCATTTTGGGCATGAACATGCTGCAGGAGTTTGGCAACCTACTCCTCACTGATCCCACACATGAGACCTTGAAACAGTGGGGTTCCCGCACGGCCCAAGGACATGTATTCCAGCATTTGGTGCGGGAAGCATGAGTCCTCCAGGACTGCCAGGGGGGCGAGGCCCTGGGCAAAGTCATCGCGCCAGCGGCTCCCCTGCTTGTACTGCCCCCTGGACAGACAGTGGTGGCCCTACCCATCCGAGCCCCGATACCATTGGAAGGTGTGGAGATGCAGGTGGAGCCATGCTACTCGGAGCGCTTACCCCTTGGCATACTGGTGGCTCACTCCCTGACCACAGTGCAGAAGGGGACTGTCCTGGTGCGCTGCGTCAACCTTGAAGACCAAGACATCGTCCTGAAGCCCCGGACAGAACTGGCCAAGCTAGTAAGGCCTTTTGAAGAAGTGCTACCAGCCCCTGTGGTTCAATTAAGAGTGCAGTCCGAGGACCCTTGGGAAGTAACTATCCAGACTATGCAGGCTACCGAAATTTCAACTCAGGAAAAGGGTCGAGACATCCTGGAACAAATGCGGGCTGAGCTCTCTGGACTAAGTGCGGCCCAGCTCTCTCAGATAAAAACACTGCTCAGATAGTACCACGAGGTATTTGCTAGTCATGAGGAAGATTTTGGATGTACCACAGCTATCACCCATGGAATTCCCACGGCAGGAGCAGCCCCCATCCGTGAACGATGTCGACAGATTCCTCCACAACTCTACCAAGAGGTGAAAACTTTGCTGGCCCAAATGCTACGAAGGAGTGATTCGAGAAAGTCAAAGCCCCTGGGCAGCTCCCATTGTGTTGGTCCGCAAAAAGGATGGCACCTTACGATTCTGCGTGGACTATCGAAAGCTGAATGCTTGCACCATCAAAGACTCGTACCCACTGTCCCGAATAGAAGAATCCTTGTCTGCCTTGGGGAAGGCAACGTACTTTTCTACTTTGGACCTGGCCAGTGGGTACTGGCAGGTGCCCATGTCAGAAGAAGACAGGGCTAAGACGGTGTTCATATTTCCTATGGGACTATTTGAGTTCAATCGAATGCCGTTTGGACTGGCCAACGACCCGGGGACCTTTCAGCGGTTGATGGAGCAGTGTTTGGGAGATCTCAATTTTGAGGTCACGTTGATATACCTGGATGATATCATCATTTATGCTGCCACGTTTGAGGACCACATGAAGCGGTTGGGGCAGGTACTCGGCCGGCTGCAAAAGTACGGGTTGAAGGTAAAACCCCAAAAATGCCACCTATTTCGCACCCAGATCGAATATCTGGGCCATGTTGTCTCGGCGGAGGGCGTAAGGCCGTCCCAGGAAAAGGTTGCTGTCATTCAGGGATGGCCTACCCCCGAGATGATAAAAAACGTGCGGGCCTTCCTGGGGTTGGCCGGATACTACCGTCGTTTCGTAAAGAATTTTGCATGCTGGGCTCGAGCCCTGCACGACCTTCTGAAGGAGGCTCCCGCTGGGGAAAATGGACGAAAAATCTAGTGGCGACAACCTCAAGAAGAGGCCTTCCAAGACCTTAAGGCTGCGCTTTCGGATGCTCCGGTATTGGCTTATGCGGATTTCTCGCAACCGTTCATCCTGCACACTGACGGGAGTCTTCACGGGCTGGGGGCTGTGTTGTCACAAATTCAAGACGGCCGGCAGAGAGTGATCGCGTATGGAAGCCGCTCACTCCATGATTCCGAGCACAACCCTGACAATTACAGCTCCTTTAAGCTCGAGCTCCTCGCAGTAGTGTGGACCATGACGGAGCAGTTCGCAGAGTACCTAGCGGGCTCCGAGGTAGTGGTGCGGACCGACAATAACCCACTGGCCCATTTGGAAAACGCCAAACTGGGAGCTCTGGAACAAAGATGGGTGGCCCAGATGGCGAAATTCAACTATAAAATTATCTATAAAAAAGGGGCTCTTTTCGGAGCTCAAAAGGCCTTGCAATGGTTACAACAGAAAATTTACCATCCACACTTGCATGCTGTTGTGGACGAGACTTGCCGCACCTGTCGCCTATGCGAATTAGCTAAACCACCCGCACAGCGAGCCCCAGTACAAACAATCGTGACCTCAGCGCCCCTCGAGCTTCTGACAGTGGATTACCTGGCCTTTGGTCCCGCATTCTAGGGGTATGAACACTGCCTCGTCATGGTAGACCATTTCACTAAGTTCGCTGTGGTCACCCCCACTCGAGACCAGACCGCGGAGTCGGCCGCCTCCGCAATTTGTAGAAACTTTATACAATTTTACGGCTGACCTCAACGTATACATTCCGATCAAGGAGCATGTTTTTTAGGAAAAATAATGGAGGAACTACACCATCTCTACGGTATTCACAAATCCAGGACCACGTCTTACCACCCGCAGGGAAACGGGGCCTGCGAGCGATTTAATCGGACTTTAATCCAAATGTTGCATACTCAGGAGAGTGACAAGAAGGCCCATTGGACCGAATATGTCCCTGAACTAGTATGGGTCTATAACAACCGAGTACATAGAGTTACCGGCTATACCCCTTAGTCCCTGTTGTTCGGACGCGAGGGCAAGGGGATCACGGAGGTAGAGTTGGACCCAGATGAACCTCAGCCCTGGACTGGGGTATCATCATGGGTCTGAAATCACCGGCACAGGCTGCAAACTCTTCATCGAATCATACATACCAAACTTCAAGATTTCAATTCTTACGGAATTAATTTTTGGACTTTCTGTGCGCTGCTCGACAAAATATACGATTCCAATTAGGATTGAAGACTAATCATTTATTCCCAACACGTTTCGAAGTGAACACCACTTCTTCCTCAGGGGATGACACAGAAAGTCCAAAAATTAATTCCGTAAGAATTGGTATAGCAGTGGTTACTTGTCTGACCATTGGACGTGCAGCAGCTGACATTGATCATATATGCCCGATCTCTCCTATAATAGGTGAGTTTATTTCTTTTATTATTTCAATATTAACCTGGATAAGACCCTATTGCGCTTTTCTGTTCCTATAGTGTATTATATTAAACTTCAAGATTTAGAACACCCACGAAAGTATTCATCTCTGCCTCCTGACCTCCAAATCAGAGACCCAGTACTCGTACTAGACCAACGTCCCCAGAACAAATTAGAGCCACGCTGGGAAGAGGGTCCCTATCGGGTCCTACGCCGTATAAACCCTGAAGGACCTGTGTACGAAATACAACCTGAGAAAGATGAAACGCTGCCTACCCGCATAGTGCATTGGAATATGCTACGCCCCTGTATTTCCACCGACCCGAAACAGCCTGCACCTGCTCCTCAGGTCTCTGAACCATTGCCCGTGTTCTGGGACCCGAATGATGAAGAAGACTTCCCCACAATAACCAGGGGCTGTCTACTCAATGATAAACCAACTGACATAATTAGCCTGCCTGAACCAGCTAGCCCACCACAGACCACCACCCCAGAAGACTCCACCCTAGTCGAACTCAGACGCTCCAAGCGGTCAACAGCCGGCAAACCCCCCAAACGATACCAACAGGACCAATTCATATGGCAACAAAAACTGACACCTCCGCAGATCAACTCAAGTATACTGAGGCCCTCGCCAAAGGACTGGCGAGCTTACAGGATGGAGGAGTGTAGGGAGGAGGACCCCCGCAGAGTGTCTGGGCCAGAACCAAGGGGACCGCCATCTGAGTTCCTAAGGAAACAGTACCCGGGTAGCAAAGGAGGAGAGAGGACTGCTGAGAGTGACAGGACAGCAAGGGGAGGGGCGAGTATAAAAGGGACAGGGAGCACGCAGGGGAGTCAGTTGGTGATACGTCAGACACGGAGGAGGAGACGGAGGGGGCGTGAGAGAGCGGGAAGAACACTGACAGTTGAAAGAAGCAAGCAGCAGCAGAGGGTAGATACGCAGTGGCCCTCAGGAAAGAGGCACCGAGCCTACTGACAGGGGACTGTCTCTCCACCCCAATCCCGGGTTACGGCCTGCCCCCAGTCATCCTCAGCCGTTACCGCTGAGCTCGAGCCCTCCGCGGCCTGTCCGCTCCCTCTCCCGACTGCTGCCATTCCTCTTCAGCCCGCGGTTGCGGCCTGCTCGCTGCCACCCGTGGACGCTGCCGGTTCACGTCAGCCTGTGGTTGCGGCCTATCATCGCTCACAGCCGCCTTCACCCTGCTGCAGTCGGCAGTGGGGGCCTGTTCTTCGTCAACAGAGACACTCTGCACACAGCCCCAGGCTGTGCATGCGGCCAGTAAACTGCCACTTTTGAGCACTGCGACACCACCCTGCTTGGGGACAGGAGTCCCATTGAACTCGCTAACAAGCGCAACCCCACTGTTACAACAAGGGTTACTTCATCTCAGGACTCTATCAAGGCCTGTTGTGCCCCAACTCCTCCTGGGCGCTGGGGCGTCCGAAGACTACTCCAAATCTTCCGCAGCTGGGCCCAGCGGCTGCGACGCCAAGGCAGCCTCATCAAAGATGCCACAGCAGCCTCATCATAGACGCCAAAGCAGCTTCATCAGCAATGTAACTTCCACAGAGATGCCGAGGGACGTCAGGACGCATAAGTGACATTATAGAGTATAAGGACATACCATGGCCCCATAGTAACCGGCCTCGGCCGGGTTAGCCGTGTTCTTTCCATATAGTGTTTGGTTGTACTGAGTCCCTGCGAGGACAACTGTTGTTACCCCTTTTTGGTTGCTTTGTATAGCCCTAGCGGCTTAAAATTATAATGAGTTTGCTTTTGAAAGTTCAACCAGTCTGGCGTCACTGCATCCTGCGAACCTGCTGTTACCTACAGGCTCAAGAGGGAGCCTCAGGGCTGGACATTGCCCTGGCCTGTGTGTGCACAGGGACTGAGGGAACAAAGCCCAGCTAATGACTGTTTTGTTTTTCTTAAAGACTGTTTACCTCTCTGTTGTGGATTTCATGGTTTGTGAAGCAAATAAACCCACATGGATGTTGAAGAGAATGTGTCTCCTGTATCCTCCTAAGCAGCTGAGTGAGTACAATCGTTACAATATATAAAAATCAACATACATTTATTATCCACTAAAGGTAAATACAGATAATGGAAACAAGTCCATAGATAACCCAAATCAATGCATATAATATCCAGGACACAGTACACAAAATGCCACCTAAATTATTTTAGGAGATGTTTGCAAAAAAACATGTTGTGGGTCAGAATAATTGTCAATAAGCAAACAATGATTAATTTTGGCAATACAACACAATTCAAGTGATAGGCTTAAAAAACCTGAAGTGATCAGGAACATAAGGCAAGGCAAGATGCCCGATGCGTGTTGACACAAAAGTGGCACATACTTCCATTCTAGTTAGCCACTCCTGGTTTTCATTTATATATTTTAACTTCCTTCTGATTTCTTTAACAGAATTATTCTGATTGCTTACATCTTTGTCTTGTTCTTAATTCCTTTGTGTATAATCCCACCTGCAAACAGTGCTGAGTGAGTGGTTGGACTAGGAGACATAAGGGCAGTAGTCCTGTTGCAATAAAATCCTGCAAATAAAACACTGATTATATTGAAACAGCAAAACACAGCCCAGTAAGTGACAAATCATAGCAATCAGGGACTCTGCTCCTACATTATGCTGCTATCAGATTACATAGCAAAACCTGGTTACAGATTCCCTTTAAGTGTGAAGTATTTTATAAGACTCCTACTCACTACAGCTAATTTTAATTTTTGTGATGATGTTTTTATCTGGATAATTTTTTTTATTTTTTCATCAACATTGTCATTAGAGTGCTTCTTTATGGGATATATTGCATTTTTCAATGACCTCATTTATTTTAGCAATTTACTGGAAAGCAAAATTTATTTATGACATTAACTGTATGTGCTAATTGATTTTCAATTTTGATTAATAAAAAAAGAGGAGTGTGGGCGTATTCACCTACTTGAGGTGGAGACTACAGTAGGCATATTTGCCCCAAAATGATGCACGTTGGCACTCTGTCAGTATCATTATAGTGTATGGCCCCATTGGTGCAAATGCCCGAATGCTGTTTTTGGGGGGGTTCTGGCATGAACCCTAATGGGACCAAGGAACATGGCTAAAAATGCAATGTGAAAGAAGCCTTAAAGGGGTTGTCCACTACTATTACACCCCCTTTTGATCTAAATGTTTGGCCGTGATAAAATAAAAACACTACTTATACCCATCTCCAATGTTGGCACCATTTCAGCGGTGTCTGCACTCATGGTCCCCAGGCTCCTGTGCAGTTGTTGTGACACGTGACCCTAGAACCCAGTCAGCACCAGCATCACTGTCCCCACTTTTTGTCAAATTAAACATGAAGAGGAAGTCAGGGCTGAAGCTGATTTGTGACTTCCTCTTGATGTTCCATTTGTATGAAGTGACAGTGACGAAGGCGCTTATTGGGCTCTGGGGTCACGTATCACAACAATTTGCCATAAGAAAAAGAAAAGAAGTGTGTGAAAAAGGTCATGATCAACCACACAATCACAACAATACGTAGAAAAAAATGATGACAAATTCACACAGAAAAAAGCACTCTCATGAAGACAATGATTAAAACAGTTAAAAAGACCGTAAATAGGCCATGTGAAGATTGTACACACACACCCCCCCTGGTCCATATAAGGACCACACCTCCTCCAAAGTGCTAGGCAAAAACATCAAATGCATCTTGACCTTGTCTAATTTATGAATAATAGCAGTCAACCTGTGCGCTTGCCTGGTCAGAAATTGTGCTATCCAATTGCAAGCAAAATTACATGTATGAAGCCTAATAATGCATTAAATTACCATGATGGAAAAAATGAACCAAATGAACAACCCTGTCCAAAATGTATGGACAATAATGGTATACTAGGCAAAATAGCATGCATTAAACCTAGTAATGTATTAAATTTCCAAGATGGGAAATGAGTCCATATAAAGGGTCCTGTCCAGGATACATAGGTAAGGTACTTGGCAGGAAAATATATAATGCACCCTGACCCTATCTGGTTTGTAAGTAATGAAGGTCAACCTGTGCACCTGCCTAGTCCAATTTTAACAAATGGCAAACAAAATAGTGTGCATAGAGCTTAATGATGCACAAAATATACATGATGGACAATAAATACATATAAAGCCATATAAAAGATCCTGACCGGGATACATAGATAAGGCACCAGGCAGGAAAATATACAATTTTTTCCTAGCACTTTGGAGGAGGTGTGGTCCTTATATGGACCGGGGGTGTGTGTGTACAATCTTCACATGGCCTATTTGCGGCCTTTTTAACTGTTTTTAATCATTGTCTTCATGAGAGTGCTTTATTCTGTGTGTTTTCATTAAATGAAATTTGTCATCATTTTTTTCTACGTATTGTTGTCATTGTGTGGTTGATCATCATGACCTTTTTCACACACTTCTTTTCTTTTTCTTACTGCATATACTGCATTGTGTGTGGTCTTTGATCCCCTTTAACCCCTTTCCTACAATGGACGTAATATTCCGTCCATGTGACCTGGGACCTAATTCCCATGGACGGAATATTACGTCATAGCGATCAGGGCGCCCACGTGGTGAGCGCCGCTGATCGCGGCCGGGTGTCAGCTGATTATCACAGCTGACACCAAGCACAATGTGTCAGGGGCAGTCACGGACCGCCCCAACACGTTAACCCCTGGCACACCGCGATCAAACACGATTGTGATGTACCGGGGGTTAAAGGGAAGCTTTGGCGGGGAGGGGGCTCCCTCCGTGCTTCCCGGAGCCCCCCACAGCAGTGCAATGTGCAGCGCTGCTTCAGGAGTCTCCTTCCCTGCAGGTCCCCGGATCCAATGTGGCGACGGGGACCTTCGGGGGCCTGCAGGGAGCTGGCTTTTTCATGCCTGCAAAGCGCAGGCAAGGAGGAAGCCTGCAGCACTGCCTGTGACAGATTGCTGATCTTTCACAGTGATCTGTGATGTGACAGATCAGCGATCTGTCACAAGACAGTGATGTCCCACCTGGGACAATGTAATAAAGTTAAAAAAAAAAAAAGTGTAAAAATAATTTTAAAAAAATCGCTAAATTAATTAAAAAAAAAATATCCCTAATAAATTCATTTTTTGGAAATAAAAAAAAAACAATAAAAGTACACATATTTGGTATTGCCGCGTCCGTAACAACCCGCCCTATAAAACTGTCCCATTAGTTAACCTCTTTAGCGAACTACTTAAAAAATAAAATTAAAAAACGAAGCAAAAAATAATGATTTATTATCATACCGCCGAACAAAAAGTGCAATAACGCACGAACAAAAAGACGCATAAAAATTTCCATAGTACCGCTGAAAACGTCATCTTGTCCCGCAAAAAACGAGCTGCCACTCAGCATCATCAGCGAAAAATTTAAAAAGTTATAGCTCGCAGAATAAAGCGATGCAAAAATAATTTTTTTTAATATAAAATTGTTTTCATTGCATAAAAGCGTTAAACATAAAAAAAAGACATAAATGAGGTATTGCTGTAACCATACTGACCCGAAGAATAAAACCGCTTTATAAATTTTACCGCACGCGGAACGGTGTAAACGCACCCCCCAAAAGAAATTCATGAAACGCTGGTTTTTATTCATTCTGCATCCCAAAAATTGGAATAAAAAGCGATCAAAAGATGTCACATGCCCGAAAATGATACCAATAAAAACACCAACTCGTCCCGCAAAAAATAAGACCTCACATGACTCAGTGGGTCAAAATATGGAACAATTATAGCTCTCAATATGTGGTGATGCAAAAACTATTTTTACAATAAAAAGCGTCTTTTAGCGTGTGACAGCTGCCAAAAATAAAAACTGCCATAAATAGTAAATCAAACCCCCCGTTATCACCCCCTTAGTTAGGAAAAATAATAAAATTTAAAAAATGTATTTATTTCCATGTTCCCATTAGGGCTAGGGTTAGGGTTAGGGTTAGGGCTAGGGTTAGGGCTGAGATTAGGGTTAGGGGTGTGTTGGGGTAAGGGTTGGAGTTAGAATTGGGGGGTTTCCACTGTTTGGGCACATCAGGTGATCTCCAAAAGCAACATGGCATCTGATCTCAATTCCAGCCAATTCTGCATTGAAAAAGTCAAATGGTGCTCCTTCCCTTCCAAGCTCTGCCATGTGCCCAAACAGTGTTTTACCCCACATATGTGGTATCAGCCTACTCAGGACAAATTGCAAAACAACTTTTGGGGTCCAATTTCTCCTGTTACCCTTAGGAAAATAAAAAATTGGGCGGCAAAAATATCATTTTTGTGGAAAAAAAATATGTTTTTTTTATTTTCACGCCCGGGCATTGTAAACTTCTGTGAAGCACTTGGGGGTTCAAAGTTCTCACCACACATCTAGATAAGTTCCTTAGGGGGTCTAGTTTCCAAAATGGTGTCATTTGTGGGGGGTTTCCACTGTTTAGGTACATCAGGGGCTCTCCAAAGGCAACATGACACCCGCAGACCATTCTATCAAAGTCTGCATTCCAAAACGTCACTACTTCCCTTCCGAGCCCCGACGTGTGCCCATACAGTATTTTTCTCCCACATATGAGGTATCAACGTACTCAGGACAAATTGGACAACAACTTTTGGGGTCCAATTTCTCCTGGTACCCTTGGGAAAATAAAAAAATTGGGGACTAAATGATCATGTTTGTGGAAAAAATACGATTTTTTTATTTTCATGCCCGGGCATTATAAACTTCTGTGAAGCCCTTGGGGGTTCAAAGTGCTCACCACCAGTGTTGAGCATTCCGATACCGCAAGTATCGGGTATCGGCCGATATTCGCTGTATCGGAATTCCGATACTTAGTTCCGATACATTTTTCATATCGAATACCGGTATCGGAAGTTCCCATAATGCTAGATGCCCGCTCGATTTGATTCAGCCAATGGGGGTCCTCAGAAGTGTGGGTACATCCTGTTAGGCATGTAGGCATGTTAACTACTGGCATGGCTGTGATTGGCTGCTGAAATGATGTCATGATGCACTATAAAAACCGCAGCAGCCGCCATTTCAGGTTCACTCTGCTGTGAATTCAGTTAGGGACAGGCTGCTGTTGAAGACTGTGAGAGACAGTTAGAAATAGCGATCATCAAACATATCTATTGCTCTACCCAGGCTACATAATCCACCACTGTAGCATTTTTTTAGCCCAGCAGCGCTGTTTTAATAGCTGTCTGCAAGGGCTGTGTGAGTGCAGACCCACGCTGTGTAGTGTGTCCTGCAGGCACGTCTGCTTGTAGGCCGCCCAGCGTGTGTCTCTGCCTCATACACATTTTTCTTTTATTGCTGCTTTTTTTTTCTCCTGAATAGTGTGCTTCCATACGTATCCATATACAGTACGTTGGTTGCAAACACTAAAGGAGTGGACAGCGGAGCCTTTCAGCAGCCTTTCAGTGCTATAGCCCATTTCTCTGCACTGTTTTTGGCTGTCTGATAGGTCTCTCTGTGTGTGAGTGCAGCTCACGTTGCAGTGTGTTCTACAGCCACCGCTGGTTGTAGTCCGCTCAGCGTGCGTCACTGCCTCATACATAGTCCTTATTTTGCAGCTAATTTGTCCAAATTTTTGCTCCTATATTAGTGTGCTTCCATCCGCATCCATTGTCATTGGTTGGTTGCAAACACTATATAGGATTAGATAGAGGAGCCTTTTTGCTGGCTTGTGCCCTTCAGTGTCAGCCAGACTAGTATCACCCTATTTTTTGGAGCCTCATCAATTGCATTGTAGGTTAGCTTCCTGCATTGTAATCGCTCCAAAAAGTTTGTGATACTATAGCTTTCAAACTTTGGTCACATCCTTTTCTCCCCCCCCCCCAAAAAAAAAGGAAATAAAGTTCACCAAACACTCCACTTTAGAGTTGTGTAGGCCACATTAGATCATATTAAAGTGTAGTACACACACTCTTAGCCAAATTAGTGCTTCTTATACTGGTTAGCAGGTGTTCAGGAATAAGAACACTAAGCCACCCCTTTTTTACTTTTCTGCCTATCTTTATCAGTCTACCAAGATGAAGAAGGCAGGGAGTAAGGCACGTGGTCGTGGCCGTGGAGGTCAGCAGGGAGAGGACGGGGGGATTCAGCAGGGAGAGGACGTGGGGATTCGGTGTCTGCTACGGCCACCAGTGACCCAGCATCCCCCACTTTTACCAGGCAACAGTCCTTCATGCGCAGCTTTGTAGGACCTCGCCGTACCCCACTGCTGCGTGACGAAAATTGAAGCCGTTGTCAGATGGATGGCAGCTAACGCATCCACTTCAATGACTTCTGCATCCTCCCAGGGCCAGAGCACTGAAGAGCAACCATCTGTCTCTTCACCACCTGCCAAATTGCCCAGGCAGTCTGAGAGCCCTGGACAGGAGCCATCTCAATCTTTACTTCTGTTCTCAGAATCTGTTCGCTTGGAAAGAGGTGGCCAGCCAAGCAGCATTCTAGAGCGTGAAGAAGAGGGAGTATGCAGTGATGCGCAACTGCTTTGTCCCTCTGAATCTGAAGAGGCGGGTGGGCCAGTGCCTATTGTCAGCACACCTCAGTGCTCATCTGATGATGATGAGACTCAGTTGCCAATTTCTGGTGCGTACGGTGCTGGCGAGACAACCCAGGACCAGCCGGTGCTTAAAGAGGGGAGTGGAGATGATGAGGTCCTTGACCCATCATGGCGTCAGCCACAGGAAGGTGGTGGGAGCAGCTCTGAGGAAGAGATTCCCCGAACGGCCAAAAGAGGGGGGAGAGGTTGCCTGTAGCCTCCACTTTGGCACCTGTGAGGAGCAATCCTCTTCCAAAACAGAAAACGGGCGCTCCCAGGACTTGCAGTGCGTGGTCTTTTTTTGACACAGTTGCAGATGACATTTGCTTTGTCAAATGCAAGCTGTGTCATCAGAAAGTTAAACGAGGGAAAAATGTGAGCAACCTCAATACCACAAATATGTGGAAACATGTGCGTACCAAGCACGAGGTGGAGTTACACAGACACACTGAAGATGTAGGCCAACCTTCAGCAGCACCTACCACCTCTTCAGCTCGTGTTGGGGCCTCTTCCTCCAGCTCACACACAGCTGGTTCGGCTTCCTCACTGGAACGCCATGGAAGAACCACTGCCACTGTTGTCCAGAGACCCAGTGAAATTCCACCCACTGAACCACGTTCTCAGTCATCAGCACACTCCCAGGCCACTCACCAGCAATCGGTAGTACAGGCATGGGAGAAAAAGCGGCCATACTCAGCAAACCATCCCCGAGCACTGACTCTGAATGCCGGCATTGCCAAACTACTGGCCCTTGAGATGCTGTCATTCAGGCTGGTGGAGACTGGCACCTTACGGAACTTGATGTCATTGGCAGTTCCACAATACAATGTGCCAAGCCGCTTTTATTTCAGCAGGCAAGCCGTCCCTGCCCTGCAAGAGCATGTGGAGGGAAAAATTAAAAATGCGCTACTAAACGCCGTCAGTAGCAAGGTCCACCTGACCACCGATGCGTGGACCAGTAGCCATGGACAGGGACGATACCTTTCCCTCACTACCCATTGGGTCAATGTTGTGGAGCCGGGTACAGATCTTGGAGAGTGGCTCTGTACGTATTCTGCCAACTCCAAGGATTGCAGGAATGCAGTCTGTACATATTGAGTCCTCCTCCTACTTTAGTTCCTCGGAATCAGCACTGCATGAGCCTGTTAGTCCAGATATGAGCACAGGTGTGGTCAAACGTCAACAGGCCGTCCTTAAATTAATTTCTTTGGGGAATCGGAGCCACACAGCACAGGAGCTCTGGAATGCCCTCACTACCCATTGGGTCAATGTTGTGGAGCCGGGTACAGATCTTGGAGAGTGGCTCTGTACGTATTCTGCCAACTCCAAGGATTGCAGGAATGCAGTCTGTACATATTGAGTCCTCCTCCTACTTTAGTTCCTCGGAATCAGCACTGCATGAGCCTGTTAGTCCAGATATGAGCACAGGTGTGGTCAAACGTCAACAGGCCGTCCTTAAATTAATTTCTTTGGGGAATCGGAGCCACACAGCACAGGAGCTCTGGAATGCCATCAAGCAGGAGAGCGATGTGTGGTTTGTGCCAGCGAATCTCCAGCCAGGTTTGGTAGTGAGTGACAATGGCTGAAATCTAGTGGCAGCTCTGGGCCTAGGCAACCTCACTCACATACCATGTCTGGCACACATGCTCAATTTGGTCATGCAGAGCTTTCTGAAGGACTATCCGGATCTTGATGCACTGCTGCACAAGGTTCGCCTAGAGTGTGCTCACTTGTGGCGTTCCAGCATGGCAAGATCGCGCATTGCATCTCTGCAACGCCGATTCCGCCTGCCAGAACATCGCATCATATGTGACCTCCACACCAGGTGGAATTCAATGTTACATATGTTGGAGCGGTTGTGTGAGCAGTAGGCAGCAGTAATGGAGTACCAGCTGCATCAGGCGCAAACAAGTCGCACTGTGCGCCGGACACACTTCACCACCACTGAGTGGGCCACTATGAGGGACATCTGCCAAGTTTTGCATGCGATGACTCCACGCGGATGGCCAGTGCAGATGATGCACTAGTCAGCATGACTGTCCCCCTTATCTATCTGCTTCAAAAACCTTACAAGCACTAAGTGAGGAGGTTTTTGAAGAGGTCGAGGATGAGGAGTCAGAAATGCCATCTGCTTCTGGCAAGTCTGCGCAACGTGCTTCCACACAAAGGCCCAGGCAGGGGACACTTAGTGAGGAGGATGACGAGGAGTCAATGGAGGAGGAACACATCTCTCCAGAGGAGGGAGGTACACAAGGCTCTAGTAGTCAGTGTGTACAGCGAGGGTGGGGTGATGCTGAGCAGGCTGAGATGCTGCCTCAAGCTGGGGACAGCGTTTCCGGTCCAGTTGGCAGTCTGCAGCACATGGTTGATTTCATGCTGCAGTGCTTGTTAAATGACCGCCGCATCGCCAACATTCTCCACACGGCTGATTATTGGGTGTACACCCTCCTGGATCCTCGCTACCGGGACAACTTACAAAGCCTCATACCACAGTTGAACCGGGAGCGTAAAATGTGGGAGTACCAAGAAACACTTGTGCAGGCCATCATGTTCTCCATTCCCCCCGCAAGTGTTGCTAGTAGTGCTTTTCAAAGCAGCCATGTGGGTAGAGGCAGTGGAGGAAGCTCTGCACAAAGAGGTAGCAGAGGCAGTGCCGCAGGACAAGGCAAGGCCAGTATGGCCCAAATGTGGAAAAGTTTTGTAGGACCGCCACAAACGGCTACACCATCACAGACGGCTCCAGTCAGCAGGAGGCAACGTTTCCGTCAGATGGTGACAGACTACTTGTCTTGCCCTGTTAGTGTACTCCCAGACGGCTCTTCCCCATTCAAGTATTGGGTCTCTAAGCTGGATACATGGCCGGAGCTTAGCCAGTATGCATTGGAGGTGCTGGCTTGCCCTGCTGCCAGTGTATTATCGGAACGTGTCTTTAGTGCTGCAGGTGGTGTGGTAACAGACCGTCGCACGCGACTATCCGCCGATAATGTTGACAGGCTTACTTTTCTGAAAATGAACAAGGCCTGGATCTCACCTGAATTTGCCAGTCCTCTTCCAGAATAAATAATTGGCTGGCAACAGGATCCAGGTCTCCTGTTGTGTTCATGTTTCTATGACCTGAACTTTATTTCCTGGGCTACAGCAACGCCCGTTGTTGCTCAGAAGTGCTGTACGCACAGACAAAACACTCGCTCATGTGTAAGTGGGGTTTGGTAACGTCAGCTGATCCCCTGCTGTGTGTATGGCAAAATGACCTGCTCCCTCCACAGTCAAGCAACCTCAGATTTACACCTGGCTCCAAGTAGGCCTCGGCCTACTACCTGATTTTCCCTGGGCTCCGACAACGCCAGTTGGTGCTCAGAAGTGCTGTCCGCACAGACAAAACACTCGCTCATGTGTAAGTGGGGTTCGGTAACATCAGCTGATCCCCTGCTGTGTGTACGGCAAACTCTCCTGCTGCCTCCAAATTCAAACAACGTCTTATCTTAAACTGCCACCAAGTAGGCCTCGGCCTACACCATGATTGTCCCTGGGCTCCAACAACGCCAGTTGGTGCTCGGAAGTGCTGTTCACACAGAATAAAACACTTGTTCATGTGAAAGTGGGGTTCGGTAACGTCAGCTGATCCCCTGCTGTGTGGAGGACAAAGTGTCCTGCTCCCTCCAAAGTCAAAATACCTCCGATTTACACCTGGCTCCTAGTAGGCCTCGGCCTGCAGCATGATTGTCCCTGGGCTCCAACAGCGCCAGTTGGTGCTCGGAAGTGCTGTCCACACAGAAAAAAACACTCGTTCACGTGAAAGTGGGGGTCAGTAACGTCAGCTGATCCCCTGCTGTGTGGAGGGCAAACTGCTGCTGCCTCCAAATTGTAACTACTTCAGATTTAAACATTCTCTGATTTGGCCTCTGTCTCCACTCTGTCTCTAGTATTTCCCCTGACCTCCAACACCGCCAGTTCCTGCTCACAGTTGCCGTCCACGCATTCCACACTTGTTCCTGTGTTCTTGGTGTTCTGTTACGTGAGCAGATCCCCCAATGTGTCCGGCACTGTCTCCTGCGCTGTCCACCTTCCCACTGCAAGCGGTGGGAATGTGGACAGAGCAGGAGACAGTGGCAGACACACATCAGGGGATCTGCTGACATTACAGAACCCCAGTAACACAGGAACACATGTAGATTGGGCAGACGGCTACAGTACGCATAAACTGGAGGTGTTGGTGGTCACGTGAAATCCTGGAAACAGAGTGGACACAGATGCCTAATTGGAGCACGTTGACAGTCTGTTGTAGCCTACAAACAATCTCAAACTACCACCAAGTAGGCCTCGGCCTTCACCATGATTGTCCCTGGGTTCTAACAATGCCAGTTGGTGCTCGACAGTGTCTTTGGCACGGGTACTCCCTGTTGCCCAGCCTGGTTCCAGCACGCCAGCTGTTTCCGGGTAGTGTCAAGGTCACTATGCCAACAATCCGTTGTCCTGACGTCTTGCGGCCGGGTTAGCCGACTCTACGGTGCCTGCAGTTTAGGTGACTCCTATGTGGGCTGCGGGAACTGGCACTGAAGGCTGGATCCGTAGTGCCAATGGGACATGGACCCCCTGTAGGACTGTGGGTTTCGGTAACTGCGGCCGGCTTGCGGCATGGCTACTTTGCTTTGGATGGGTACCTTCGGCTACCCACCCGGGTTCCAGCACTGTCAGCTGGTTCTCGCCAGAGCCTTTGGCCTAGGTGCCTCCATCTCGGTAACCGTGGTCCAGCACCGTCAGCTGTTCCTCGGTAGTGCCATTGGCTCTTGTAGCTTTTGCTACCCATCTGGGTTCCAGCACCGTCAGCTGGTTCTCGCCAGAGCCTTTGGCCTAGGTGCCTCCATCTCGGTATCCGAGGTCCAGCACCGTCAGCTGGTCCTTGGTAGTGCTTTTTAGCACAGGTACCTTCTGCTTAGTAACCGTGGTCCAGCACCGTCAGTTGGTCCTCGGTAGTGCCATTGGCTCTTGTTCCTTCTGCTACCCATCCGGGTGCCAGCACTGTCAGCTGGTTCTCGCCAGAGCCTTTGGCCTAGGTGACTCCATCTCGGTATCCGAGGTCCAGCACCGTCAGCTGGTCCTTGGTAGCGCTTTTTAGCACAGGTACCTTCTGCTTAGTAACCGTGGTCCATCACCGTCAGTTGGTCCTCGGTAGTGCCATTGGCTCTTGTTCCTTCTGCTACCCATCTGGGTTCCAGCACCATCAGCTGGTTCTCGGCAGTGTCTTTGGCACGGGTACTCCCTGTTGCCCAGCCTGGTTCCAGCACGCCAGCTGTTTCCGGGTAGTGTCAAGGTCACTATGCCAACTGGGCCGGCTTGCGGCCTGGCTACTTTGCTTTGGATGGGTACCTTCGGCTACCCACCAGGGTTCCAGCACTGTCAGCTGTTTCTCGCCAGAGCCTTTGGCCTAGGTGCCTCCATCTCGGTATCCAAGGTCCAGCACCGTCAGCTGGTCCTTGGTAGTGCTTTTTAGCACAGGTACCTTCTGCTTAGTAACCGTGGTCCAGCACCGTCAGTTGGTCCTCGGTAGTGCCATTGGCTCTTGTTCCTTCTGCTACCCATCCGGGTGCCAGCACTGTCAGCTGGTTCTCGCCAGAGCCTTTGGCCTAGGTGCCTCCATCTCGGTATCCGTGGTCCAGCACCGTCAGCTGTTCCTCAGTAGTGCCAATGGCTATTGTTCCTTCTGCTGCCAATAGGGGTTCCAGTACTGTCAGCTGGTTCTCGCCAGTTTCTCAGCCTTCTTGTACCTTCTGCTACATTTCCAAGATCAAGCTTTTTGAAATTGTCTTTGGTAATCCTTATTGATCTCCATGACGACGACCCTGAAGACCACACCAAAGAAGACCAGAAATATGACCCTAAATAATAAGACCAAGAGGACAAAGAACATGAAGACAACCACCAAGATACAGAACAAAAGACAGAAGAACAAGAAGCAGAAGAAGCAAAAGCAGAAGAACAGAAAGCAGAAGAACATTAAGCATAAGACTAAAAATCATCATAGAAGAAATCAAAATTATAAGCAGAAGAAGACTAAGCAGTAAATGGGGGTGAGTCCTTTCCTCCTCGTGGTGCCCCTGGAAAATGCCTGCTGCTGCAGGCCAAACTGAACGCGGACAAATCCTGTTGTAAATCTTTAGTGACTGGCAGAACGTAAGGTGTAATCTTATAACTTTTATAGATAAGTACTACAGGAATGCCTGTCACCATAAGAAAATGAAGAAAAAGAAGAATAGGAAGAAGATGAAGAAATAGCATATGAAAATTAATAATAGCTGAATAAGAAGAATATGAAGAATGGAAAAAAAAAATTAATGGGAAGAAGATGAAGAAGAAGAAGAAGATGAATAAGGTGAAGAAAAAGTTGATGAAAAAAATGCTACTGCTGCGGATCATGAAGAAGAAAGTGTGGGAGAAGTACAAAAGAAGGTGAAGAGCATGGAAGTTGTGAAACATACATATCTGACAAAATATAAAAAAGGACAACATAGTCAATATCTTTTTAACTCCGAACGTCTTGAAAAAAAAATTTGAATTAATGCTATGCCATCTGATTTGAATAAACCACTATGCCTTTAATGTCTCCTCCACCTCCCACAATACATTCTACATTATTCTTATTTGTTTTCAATTATGTAGAATTAGCCAACAAGGAAATAAAGGGCTTTTTTACATTCCGATACCGGAAGTTCCATTGACTTGAATGGGACTTCCGGTATCGGAATCGGCGATACCCGATATTTTTTTCGTATCGGGCGATACCATCCGATACGATATTTTGGGGTATCGAACGATATCGCTCAACACTACTCACCACACATCTAGATAAGTTCCTTGGGGGGTCTAGTTTCTAAAATGGTGTCATTTGTGGGGGGTTTCCACTGTTTAGGTACATCAGGGGCTCTCCAAAGGCAACATGACACTACTACTCAAATTGGACAACAACTTTTGGGGTCCAATGTCTCCTGGTACCCTTGGAAAAATAAAAAAAATTGGGACTAAATGATCATGTTTGTGGAAAAAATACAATTTTTTTATTTTCTCGCCCGGGCATTATAAGCTTCTGTGAAGCACTGGGGGTTCAAAGTGCTCACCACACATCTAAATAAGTTCTTTGGGGGGTCTAGTTTCCAAAATGGTGTCATTTGTGGGTGTTTCCACTGTTTTGGTACATCAGGGGCTTTCCAAACGCGGCATGTTGTCCGATCTCATTTCCAGCCAAAAAAGTCAAATGGCGCTGCTTCCCTTCCGAGTTCTGCCATGTGCCCAAATAGTCACTTACACCCACATATGGGGTATCAGTGTACTCAGGACAAATTTCACAATAACTTTTAGGGTCCTGTTACCTTTGTTAAAATAAAAATTGGGGGTGAAAAATATGATTTTTTAATTGTACTGCTGTATGTTATAAACTTCTGTGAAGCCCTTGTGGGTTCAAAGTTCTCACCACATATCTAGATAAGTTCCTTGGGGGGGTCTAGTTTCCAAAATGGGGTCACTTGTGGGGGGTTTCCACTGTTTAGGTACATCAGGGGCTCTCCAAACGCGACATGGTGTCCGACCTGAATTTCAGCCAATTTGGCATTGAAAAAGTCAAACGGGGCTCCTTCCCTTATGAGCTCTGCCATACACCGAAACAGTGGTTCCCCCCACATATCAGGTATCAGCGTACTCAGAACAAATTGCACAATAACTTTTGCTGTCCAATTTCTCCTGTTACCCTTAGTAAAATAAAAAAATTGAACCTGAATTTTTTTTGTGTAAAAAAGTTAAATGTTCATTTTTTTAAATATTCAAAAAATTCCTGTGAAGCACCTGAAGGGCTAATAAACTTCTTGAATGTGGTTTTGAGCACCTTAAGGGGTGAAGTTTTTAGAATGGTGTCACTTTTGGTGTCACTTTTGGGTATTTTCTATCATATAGACCCCTCAAAGTGGCTTCAAATGTGATGTGGTCCGTAAAAATAAAATGGTGTTGCAAAAATGAGAAATCGCTGGTCATTTTTTAACCCTTATAACTTCCTAACAGAAAAAAATTTTGGTTCCAAAATTGTGCTGATGTAAAGTAAACATGTGGGAAATGTTACTTATTAAGTTTTTTGTGTGCCGTATCTCTGTGATTTAAGGGCATAAAAATTCAAGGTTGGAAAATTGCAAAATTTTCAAAATTTTCGCCAAATTTCCATTTTTTTCACAAATAACACAAGTTATTTGAATTAAATTTTAAAACTATCATGAAGTACAATAAGTCACGAGAAAACAATGTCGGAATCATCGAGATCCATGGAAGCGTTTAAGAGTTATTACCTCATAAAGGGACAGTGGTTAGAATTGTAAAAATTGGCCCGGGAGTTAACGTGCAAACCACCCTTGGTAGTGAAGGGGTTAATATTAATTGGTGCCCTCAAGCCCATATTTTCCTCACGTGTCACAACAATCGCACAAAAGCCTCGGGACTGCAAGTGTCAACACTGCTGGAACGGCACCCATCACGGCACCCATCACAGGAGGCGAGTATAAACTTTTTATTTTACCGGAGCCAAGCAGGGAGTATGAGAAGGAGTTTTCCAAGTAGTGGACAACTTCTTTAAGCCAATAAATTATAAACTGGTGGCTACACAGACAATCTATGAACATGTACAAAATAAAATCACAACCTTTTCCCACGAACTCACAACAATTAATTAAACCAAATCCCTATCCTGTAAAAGAAAAAGCTTTAAAATGAGAAATTACCAAAGATGAGCTTTGTCTGAAAGGAAAAAATGCATAAAACACAAATGAAAAGTTTGTGCATACATTTAACATATGAATGTTTGGGCTTTTCCCAAAGCTTTTATTTTTTAGAATAATTCATACAAAACCTGCCATTTAATGGTAAAACAATTTTCATAATTTCCTTCTTCTGCCTTATTTTTCTGCCCACTTATCAAATATTTGCAATGTTTGAGTCACCTTTCTGAAGTGAGTTTTGATACTTAACTTCACTTTCAATGTTTGAGTCACATTTCTGAAGTGATTCTTGTTTAACTTCTAGGTTACTCATAATTTCAGAAACTAATGCTGTTTTTTGTTTAAAGACTTTTATAAAACCCTTCAATTTTTTTTTTCATTGGCTGCAAGACCTATGTTTCAGAAATATCTATGGATGCTGCCAAAGGATTAACCCATGAACATCAAATAAATGTATATAGAAAATGTTTAGTTCAGTTTCAAAGCGATGAAGAAGAAACAAGAAAAAAGAGTCCAAAACAAATAAATAACACTTTAATTACAAAAAATCTTAATGTTAACTTCAAATCTTTCTCCTCTTAAAAGATCTGTTACAATTGCGACCGTGGACGCGGCCCCGCTGACACCTCCACGTCGACCGACCAAAACGACGTGGGGCGAGCGTCCCAGGTGGGGACGGAATGGGGACCCACTGGACCACACATAGCAACCTGGACCTACCCAGACTAGGGAAGAGTAGCGAGCAGTGTCTGTGGCAGCTGAGCATGTGGGCAAGGTGGCAACGTGCAGAACTACATGACACCGCACAAATTCAGGTTTGAAGAACATAGAGTTTACTCAAACGAAATCACAGTACATAAAAGAAACATAACTTTGCAAGGCTCCCGATTCCGCACATCAGGGAAATTTACAAGTCTCAGGATAACAGATGAAGGCATGAGGACATCACGAGTTGATGCAGTCCAGGGTCATCTGGCATGGGCATACTAGGACGGCCTTTCTCTCAGGCCTCAGGCGTAGCACAGGCTCAGCAGGAGAACATCAGAAACCAACCTCGGACAGATGTCAGATGATGGCAAGGGTCATCACGGGTTGATGCAGTCCAGGGTCATCTGGCACGGGTATATCAGAATGGCCTCTCTCTCAGGCCTCAGGCATAGCACAGGCTCAGCACGAGAACATCAGACACCGACTCTGGACAAGCGTCATCACAGGGTGGACCCCAGGGAACCAGCGGAACATCAGGACACAGGCAGGACAGGAACAGGAACACCAGCATGGCAACACAGGTCATCGACTGGTTAGATCCAGGCAGAGCTGTCACCGGGAAACAAGGCTGGAGACTTCCCAGCAACACAGGCGGGACCGACACTGGAACACAGGCTAGACCACCAGAACCACGGACCAGACATCTGGACACAGGCTAGACAACCAGGACCACAGACCGGACATTAAGACACATCAGGACACAGGCAGGACATCAGGACACAGGCAGGACATCAGGACACAGGCTGGACATCAGGACACAGGCAGGAAATCGGGACATCAGGACATCGGACACAGAACATCAAGGCACCAGGTGGACATCAGGTCATCAGGAAGGACATCTAAACATCAGGACATCAAGGCACAAGGCAGACATCAGGTCTCAGGCAGGACATCAGGATAGAACATCAGAACACTGGCATCGGACTATGGACATCTGGCAGCGATCGACAGGCTCCGGACATCAGGCTGCGGACATCAGGCTCCGGACTTGAGGCCGCAGTCGTCAGGCTCCGGACAGAGGGTAGCGATCAGCAGGCTCTGGACATTGGGCCGGGAAGCATAGGATCCAGACATCTGGAGGATGACATCAGGTAGCAGACATCTGGAAGTGGTCATCAGCCACCAGACATCAGGCTGCGGTCATCAAGCTCCGGACAAGAAGCCACAGACATCGGGCTCTGGATATCTGGCTGCGACCTAAAAAGGAACCCAAGCCTTCTGGTGCAAGCCCTGCCAGTTTGGAATGGAACAGGCCAGGGATTGCACTGAATAACAAGCTGAGCACAGAGTAGCAAAAACTCAGCAGACACACCAGACTCCTACTTCCAAAATGAACACAGGTTAGATCACAGAAAGTCAATTAGCAAAGAGTCACAGTCACTGGGCACAGGGTTCAAGACACAGAAAGACTTCAGGAACATAACACAGCAGGAATCAGGACTAGGACTTCTTAAAGCACAGGGACCAGGATATTCTGCCTCTTGGATGGCGGACAGGACAGGTACAAGGCAAGGCTAGAAACAATAGCACAGGGACCAGGATATTCTGCCTCCTGGAGGGCAAACAGGAACAATAACACAGAGACCAGGATATTCTTCCTCCTGGATGGTGGCAAGACAGGCACAGTTCACCTAGAACTGCAGGCAGGACAGGTGCCGAACACCACACAGACATGGCAAGACACAGAGACTTAAGGCAAAGCTCTGGCAATGCCCCACAGGGCAGGGAAACTTTATATAGGAGCTGCCTCACAGAAAAAGGCTGGAGCAGCCATTCCTCATAAAAGCAGGGGAGGTGTGGCCGCGCGCACCCTAAGCACAGCCAGACACAAATCAGCATTGCAAAGGACACCTGGCAGGAGTTGCAAGCCTGAACACATGTGGTAAGTAGAGTTGAGCGATACCGTCCGATACTTCAAAGTATCGTATCGGATGGTATCGGCCGATCTTTAAAAAAAGTATCGGTATCGCCGATTCCGATACCGGAAGTCCCATTCAAGTCTATGGGACTTCCGGTATCGGAATAAGAAAAACCCTTTCCTGCCCTTGTACAGCCTCTCTGGGGTCTGTACGGGCCTTTCGGGGGGCTGTGCCGGCCTGCCAGGGGGTCTGTGCAGGCTCCGGTGGTCTGTGCCGGCCTGCCGGTGGTCTGTGCAGGCTCCGGGGGGCTGTGCCGGCCTGCCGGGGGGCTGTGCAGGCTCCGGGGGGCTGTGCCGGCCTGCCGGGGGGCTGTGCCGGCCTGTCGGGGGGCTGTGCAGGCTCCGGGGGTCTGTGCAGGCATCGTCCGATGGGACTACAAGTCCCATCGGGCGATGCCTGCTACCATGACAGTGATTGACACATTAGCCAATGATGGGACAGTAGTAGTCCCATCGTCCGGCTAATGTGTTAAATGTAAAAAAAAAAAAAAAAAAAAAAAAAATTACATGCTACATACATACAACATGCATACTACATACATGCTACATTCATACTACATACTACATACATGCTACATTCATACTACATAAATACTACATGCAACATACATACTACATATATACTACATGCATGCTACATACATACTGCATGCTACATACATACCACATATATACTACATACATACTACATGCATGCTACATACATACTGCATGCTACATACATGCTACATACATACTACATACATACTACATACATACTACATGCATGCTACATGCATGCTACATGCATGCTACATACATACTACATACATGCTACATACATACTGCATGCTACATACATACTACATACATACTACATGCATGCTACATACATACTACATATATACTACATACATACTACATACATGCTACATACATACTGCATGCTACATACATGCTACATACATACTACATACATACTACATGCATGCTACATACATGGAATTTCCCACACAGCAATGGCATAAAGTGAGACTAGGGACTTTTTTTTTTTAAGTGGCGGAGGAATACAGTGCGGAAGGATACCTACCTTCTGTCATTGGATTCCTGCAGCCCGTAGAGAACGGCAGCATCATCTGATGCTGCAGTTCTCTACCCAAGATCGTCGTGGGACACACTCGTGGACTGCTTCGGATCGTGGGTGAGTATTTTTGTGGTTTGTTATGTTAATATTTATCCCGGAATAGACAATGGCTTCGGGGAACAATGTGACAAGTATTGGTAAGTATGTTACTCTATGTTATATGTACTGTATGTCTATGTATGTATTGTATGAATGTATTGTATGTATGTAGTATATATGTGGTATGTATGTAGCATGTAGTATGTATGTGGTATGTATGTAGCATGCATGTAGTATGTATGTAGCATGCATGTAGTATGTATGTAGCATGCATGTAGTATGTATGTAGTATGTATGTAGTATGTATGTAGCATGTATGTAGCATGCAGTATGTATGTAGCATGTATGTAGTATGTATGTAGTATATATGTAGTATGTATGTAGCATGCATGTAGTATGTATGTAGTATGTATGTAGCATGCAGTATGTATGTAGCATGTATGTAGTATGTATGTAGCATGCATGTAGTATGTATGTAGCATGCATGTAGTATGTATGTAGTATGTATGTAGCATGCAGTATGTATGTAGCATGTATGTAGTATGTATGTAGTATATATGTAGTATGTATGTAGTATGTATGTAGTATGTATGTATGTAGTATGTATGTAGCATGCAGTATGTATGTAGCATGCATGTAGTATTTTTTTTTTTTTTTTTTTTTTTTTTAACATTTAACACATTAGCCGGATGATGGGACTACTACTGTCCCATCATTGGCTAATGTGTCAATCACTGTCATGGTAGCAGGCATCGCCCGATGGGACTTGTAGTCCCATCGGACGATGCTTGCACAGACCCCCGGACATCAGCACAGCCCCCCGGCAGGCCGGCACAGCCCCCCGGCAGGCCGGTACAGACCCCCACAGGGTGCACAGACCACCGGCAGGCCGGCACAGCCCCCCGGCAGGCCGGTACAGACCCCGGGCAGTCCACACAGCCCCCCGGCAGGCCGGCACAGCCCCCCGGCAGGCCGGCAGAGACCCCCGGAAGGCCCGAAATGACGGCGCATCATGATGCGCACACACCGCGCATCATGATGACGTCAGGCCGTCAATCAACTGAACTTCCGATTCCGATGCCGAATTCCGATATTGAAAAAATATCGGAAGTCGGTATCGGAATTCCGATACAGCAAGTATCGGCCGATACCCGATACTTGCGGTATCGGAATGCTCAACACTAGTGGTAAGTCATTCACAGTGCAGAGGGCCTTGCAACCCATGGATAGTTTTCCACAGCAGCAGCCAGGAACCGCACAAGTGGGTGGTCATGCAGCGGAGCCGGGAACTGAGCAGCATCCACACAGATGATACAACATTCCAGTTCATTAGGGGGAGAGAAGCATAGGGTTAAAGTAGAGACATGCAGAATAACACCGGAGAAACAAGGTACACGCCGGGTTTACAAGATCCTTAGTTTATTTCTATTTTTCCATGGATAGAGCCAAGAAAGCTTGCTTTTTTATACGACAACTTGTAATTTTTAATGACACCATTCACTTTACCATATAGCTTACTGAAAAAAGGGAATAAAAAAGGCAAGAAATGCAAATCTGACATTTTTATTTTCAAACTGCTTTTAAGGTTTTCATTGTATGATAAAACTGATCTGGAAACATTATTCTCCAAATTAATATAATTAGATTACACTATTCTTGTCTACTTATTTATATTATGCTAATAGCTTATAAAAATCATAACTTCTAAAAATATATTTTTCTGAGACTTATAAATTTTTTATATACTGCATATACTCGAGTATAAGCCAACCTGAGTATAAGACGAGGCACCTAATTTTGCCACGGAAAACTGGGTAAGCTGATTGACTCGAGTATAAGCTGGGTATGCATTGTCCCCTCATCCCTGTCCTGGTATGTGTGGCTCCCCCTGCTGTATACATGGCTCCTCCGTCCTCCCCCTGCTGTATGCATGGCTCCTCCATCCTCCCCCTGCTGTATGCATGGCTCGGCATCCTCCATGTCCTCCCCAGTGTATGCATGGCCCCCTGTCCTGTATGCATGGCTCCTTCGTCCTCCCCCTGCTGTATGCATGGCTCGGCATCCTTCCCCATGTATTCATGGCTCCCCCATCCTCCTCCTGTATTCATGGCTCCTTCATCCTCCCCCTGCTGTATGCATGGCTCGACATCCTTCCCCGTGTATGCATGGCTCCTCTGTACTCCCCCTGTCCTCCCCATCATTCTCATCCCCTCCTGGCGCAGTCTCTGCACTTCCCTGCTTCTCCAATGGTCTCCCGCACCAGTAGCTTCTTGCTGTGTTCAGTGGTCATGTGGTACCACTCATTAAAGTAATGAATATGTGCTCCATGCCTATGGGAGTGGAGTCGCGTGCATATTCATTACTTTAATGAGCAGTACCAAAATAAAAATTATATACACAAAGAATTTCTCATTCTGTTTAAGTGTACGCTGTGTGTGGAGAACATTCAGCTGTTAACCTGTTAAGCCTGCTCGACACACCTCCACTAGCTCATTGACGTAATATAGTACATCATTAATTGTTTAATAGTATTATAATAGTAACTAATAAACAACAATATACAACTGTGATTTAATAGTTTAATACATGCAGTATTCTCATTCTAAATGTTAAATAAGGAAATTGTTACAACTCTGTTGCTGGGTGTCCCGGGACCAGAAGCTCCTTCCCTGCCCCTAATGCTAGGGAACACCCTAGCTCGCCCTGTTCCCTGGATTACTTCTGATGGTGAAGACGCTGGGGCCACATACCATGTCTTAACTCCTGAATCTGCCCTCCGTCTGTACTCTTCCCCCACCCAGGGAAGAGGGGAGTACTAGTGTACTGCAGGACACCAACCAGACTTAACAAGGTAATACAAACAGGGGTAACGGAAAATATCAAGCATACAAATATACACTCACATATAACAGAGGAATGCACTGGGAAGTGGAGGATGGGGTTATACCAAAGTAGGAGAAGAAGGGGAATGATCACACACTCAATACCAAGAAACAGTCTCATGTTCTGATGTACTGTATCTCTGAGGCAAATCTATTTATATGTGGACTCATTTTGTGCTGCTGTATCTATTTAGTGCTGTTTATTATTTATCAAGGTCTGTATGTCATCAGGGTCAGTAATGCTATTGGTCATTGTGCTTATTGCAGTTACCCATTTGTATTGTTGAACAGTGAGTTTTTACCTAAAATATATTGCTTCATTGTCAACAAATTTCTTGTCTTGCCGTGTTCATCTTAGGCTGGTTTCACATTCGCGCTTTTTAAGCGCATGCACGGCCGGGGGTAGCGCCGCCCCCGAGCCGGCTCTCTGCCCGGCGTGCCCGCCCCTTCCTTGTAGCGCCGCCCGAAAAGTTTGATTTTGGCGCGCACGGCGCACCGTCAAAAGTGCGCAGCGCAGGTCAAAGCGCAACTAGCGCACGGCCTGCGCACGATCTGCGCACCCTATGCTAAAGATAGGGTGCGCCGATCGCAGGCGCCGCTGTGCGCTAGGAGGCGGCGCTACAAGGAAGGGGCGGGCACGCCGGGCAGAGAGCCGGCTCGGGGGCGGAGCTACCCCCGGCCGTGCGTGCGCTTAAAAAGCGCGAATGTGAAACCAGCCTTACATGTTTAAAATTCATATCTATGGCTGATTATAAGTGCATATAAATGCTTTTGTTCCTGAGATTTCAGGCAAATTGTACTATATATTTTGGTAGCTTGTGAGACTCGGTTTTGACTTATTTTGGGCTTGTGTACTGTTGTCAATGTTTGACATTTTAAATTTTTTTTTAGTTTGTTTCAATAAAATTTATTTGTTTATTCATTGTATTCCCTGTGTACATAGCATGTTTCTTTTATTCTTTCTTTGCGTAAATCATTTATGCTTACATGCTACAGTTTGATCCCAATTTAGTGGGTGCTGCCCTCATTCTCACTTTCTGTACAGGAGTATGAGTAAGGACGCAGACAGGTGTATGTGAAGCATCGTTGATATTTTTTAATGTACAGTAGTTATCTTGACTGTCTACACTTGACCAAGTGCAGTCCTTGAAGGAAATTCCAAGTTTAGACAACGATGAGTCAATGCAACTTTTTTTGCATTAAATAATTAACCAAAACTACTCCCAAAAAGGGATAATTTTTGCTGGCTTTTTAAGAAGCCATTATTTCTTCACTTTCCAGACAAAAACCTTTTTCTGATCCTGAAAAGAGACACTTTTGCTTGATATGTTAAAAAGCCATTGCTTTATTACGAGTGATGACGAGCAAGCATTAAAATGCTCGGGTGCTCATTACTCGAGTCAAGCAAATAATAATTCTCAGTTGCTTGACTCAAGTAACGAGTATAATGGAAATTAATAGGAAACACGAGAATTTTTCCGGTGGCCACCCTGAAGGTCTGGAGGGGACTAAAAAAATTGCTGAAATCAATGGAAACAACACTAAAATTACATGGGAACTGCATGGGGAAGACCCCTGGAAGCAATTGCTACTCTACACTTTGGCTATGTTCACACATAGTGTTTATGTTGCTTTTTTTTACACATTTGCATTGCTTTCAATGGTGAAAAAAATTTCACCTGGAAATGTAGTTTTAACATTTTAATACCTTATCCAGCCATGTAGTGTGTGAGACATGATCAGACACTTCATTTTTAATTTATGAAGGAGATACTGTGAAAGTCACAAAAAAATTTAAAAATAATGTAATATAGGAACAATATGTGCAAAATTAGCCACTCATTAATAGTTATGCGCCATATGTAAAGGGCATAGAGGTGCCAAAAATCCAAATAAATAAAGGCCTGAGTTTAAAAAGAGATGTAAGAAAGGAGTTAAAAATGAACTTCCTATAATAAATATAGTCAGCCAAAAGAGTATACATAGAATAAAACCTCTATGAAAATTAGATTTGCACTGCACAGCAAAGAAAATCAATCAATGTCTATCCTAAAATCCTGGCAAAAGAGTATGGCACTGATTCAAGGAATAAAAGTGAGCAGGGTTATGCTACCGAAGTGCACAGTATCAATGATAAAAATAGCTATCTACTATATAATCGTCTTATTCTGTCTGTCTGTAACCGAAAGCCTGCGACCAATCAGTGACAGGCGCACCTGTTTGTAACGGTAAGCTGCGACCATTCAGCGACAGGCGCAGTCGGGTGCAGCGCTCAATGCGCAGATAGTACCCAGGGTCCGGAGGAGAGGATACTCTCCTCCAGGCCCTGGGTAGCATAAACCTGTAAAAAATAGAATTAAAATAAAAAATAGTGATATACTCACCTTCCGACGGCCCACTGACTCTTTTCCTTCTCTCACCACCCGCCCGGCACCTTCCGGTCCCAGTAATGCTTTGCGCGAAACACCGCTGATGACGTCGCGCTCTCACGAGAGCGCGACGTCATCAGCGGTGTTTCGCGCAAAACATTACTGGGACCGGAAGATGCCAGGAGCGTGGAGTGGAGATTGAGGGCTGTCGGAAGGTGAGAATATGTAAAAAATAGAATTAAAATAAAAAATAGTTATATACTCACCTTCCGATGGCCCCCGATCTCCACTCCACGCTCCACGCGCCCGGCACTTCCGGTCCCAGTAATGCTTTGCGTAAAGGGCTGGAGATGACATCACTCTCACGAGAGCACGACGTCATCAGCGGTGTTTTGTGCAAAGCATTACTGGGACCGGAAGATGCCGGGCGCATGGAGCGTGGAGTGGAGATTGGGGGCCGTCGGAAGGTGAGAATATGTAAAAAATAGAATTAATATAAAAAAATACTTATATACTCACCTTCCGACGGCCTCTGATCTCCACTCCACGCGCCCGGCACCCAGTAATGCTTTGCGCAAAGGGCTGGAGATGACATCACTATCGCGAGAGCGTGACGTCTTCAGCGGTGTTTCGCGCAAAGCATTACTGGGACCGGAAGATGCCGGGCGCGTGGAACGTGGAGTGGAGATCGGGGGCCGTCGGAAGGTGAGTATATACAGTTGTGGCTAAAAGTATTGACACCCCTGCAATTTTGTCAGATAATACTCAGTTTCTTCCTGAAAATGATTGAAAACACAAATTCTTTGGTAACATTATCTTCATTTAATTTGTCTTAAATGAAAAAACACAAAAGAGAAAGAAGCAAAAAGCAAAACATTGATCATTTCACACAAAAGGCTGGAGTCACAATAAACGATAAAAAAAATCGGTCCAATTTTGACGGACTGAAATCGCACAAAGGTTTTTTCACCAGGGATCTGTCTGTCAGCCGAATTTCGTGTGATGATGCGATTTTACTCACATCTAAGCATCGGCTTGACATCCGTCTGGCGAGATTTTCTCGCAGGCTAGCAAAATGGACATATAATGGAGCCCAATGACAGGTTTTCCAACACAAACTAAAGAATAGATAAAGACACATAGAATACATATATATATATATATATACATATACATATACATGTCATATAGACACATTTATATATATATATTTCTAATTCATACAATTCTTCATAGCAGAATAGCCGCTGAAACATTTGCCGGCTTTTGGAAAGTCATTCTCCTACCCGACATGAAACTATACATGGTTTACATACAGTTAACCATTTAATTTCATGGTTTTTTTTAGATGTCTATCACTAGTAATTAGATGAGGGTTTGTGGGTTAAATTTTGGAGTTGTAGGGGTTAATTTAAGGGGTTAATTCGTTGTATAAAATTGCGGAGACTCCCGCTGACGTCACTGAGGCTGCAGGGAGTCCACGTAATTTTTAACAATGAATTAAGCCCTTAAATTAACCCCTACAGCTCCAAAATTTAACCCACAAACCATCATCTAATTACTAGTGATAGACATCTAAAAAAAACATGAAATGAAATGGTTAACTGTATGTAAACCATGTGTCATTTCATGTCGGGTAGGAGAATGATTTTCCAAAAGCTGGCAAATGTTTCAGCGGCTATTCGGCTATGAAGAACTGTATGAATCAGAAATATATATATAAATGTGTCTATATGACATTATATATATATATATATATATATATACAGTATGTATATATATAGATATATATATATACATATTGTAGGGATGTGACTCGCTTAGGTGCAGCGGGAGACAAATATGAGACAGGTTCTTCCAAAGTTCATGTGGTTTATTCACGTCATAAACGCACAAGGCAGCATAACACCAAAAAGGAACCTTTAGCTCAGGCAAAAGAACACAAATGTCCGTGGTTGTAGACTCAGACCAGGAGTCTCAGCACACATGGGAGGCTTAGTCCTCCCTACACACAGCTCCCTGGTTCAGGAGCAGGCCACATTATAAGGCTGTAGCCACACCCACGTACCCAGCAGCTGACTGGTCACCTGACAGTGACCTCACCACATGTCCTTCAAACAACAATAATAATATCTGGTATGCTTTACATTATAGAGACAAGCCATTTATGAGGCACATATCGCCCATCGATTAAACGACCCTTAGCCCTGCCACATTCCTCCCCCCTCTGCCTAAAGCCGTGGGGCTTGGCACTTTCACCTACCAGGCAAGGGATTCTGGAGAGGGCATCGGCATTCCCATGTAGCTTCCCGGCCCTATGCTCTACATGGAAGCTGAAGTCTTGTAGGGCTAAGAACCAGCGGGTGACCCTAGCATTCTTGCCCTTTGTTTCCCTCATCCACCTGAGTGGGGCATGGTCAGATATTAACCTAAACTTCCGTCCCACCAGGTAGTACCATAATGTGTCCACTGCCCATTTTATGGCCAAACACTCCTTCTCTACAACTGAGTAATTTCTCTCACAAGAAGTCAACTTCCTACTCAAGTAGAGAACAGGATGCTCCTCCCCACATATCTCTTGGGAGAGGACTGCTCCTACTCCGACATCTGAGGCATCTGTCTGGAGGACAAATTCACATTTAAAGTCTGGGGCCACCAAAACGGGTTGCTTATAAAGAGCTCCCTTCATTTCTTGGAAGGCTGACTCTGCTTCTTCGGACCAGCTGACCATCACTGACTTTGTCCCCTTAAGCAGATCAGTTAGAGGTGCAGCCATTGTGGCGAAGTTTGGGATGAACCTCCTGTAATATCCCACAATCCCCAGGAAAGATTTAACTTGCTTCTTTGACAGAGGTCTCGGCCATGTTTGAATTGCCTCCACTTTATTGATTTGGGGTTTGATCTCGCCATGCCCCACTACATATCCAAGGTACTTGGCTTCTTCTCTCCCCAAGGCACACTTCTTTGGGTTTATTGTAAATCCCGCCTCTCTTAGAGCATCAAACACTGCTTGGACCTTCTCCAGGTGAGTCTCCCAGTCCGGGGTAAAGATGACGATATCATCTAGATATGCGGCAGCATATTGCTTATGAGGCGCAAGGATTCTATCCATCGCCCTCTGGAAGGTTGCCGGAGTTCCCTGTAGGCCAAACGGCATCCGGACATACTGGAAGCACCCGTCTGGTGTGGAGAATGCCGTCTTCTCCTTGGCTTCCTGTGCCATGGGAATCTGCCAATATCCCTTTGTCAGATCCAAAGTGGTTATGTACCTGGCCGGTCCAAGTCTCTCGATGAGCTCATCAACGCGGGGCATGGGATAAGCGTCGAACTTGGAGACCTCATTCAGCTTCCGGTAATCGTTGCAGAACCTCCATTCACCATCAGGTTTTGGGACCAGGACAATCGGGCTCGACCAGCCGCTCTTGGATTCCTCAATGACCCCGAGCTGCATCATACGCTGCACCTCCTTGGAGATTACCTCTCGCCGGGCCTCAGGAATACGATACGGTTTCATGTTCACCCGCACATGTGGCTCGGTCAGAACTTCATGCTCCACCACCTTCGTGCACCCCGACACCTCTGAGAACAGGTCCCTGTTTTTCTGGAGTAACTCCCAGCACTGCTGTTTCTGGGCCTTCGATAGCGTCTCCGCTATGGTAACCGCTCCAACCACCCCTTCTAGGTTGCCCAGCAAGCATGGAGTTACCGTTGGCTCTCTATCTTGCCACGGCTTGATGAGGTTGACATGGTAAACCTGGTATGGCTTCCGTTTTCCGGGTTGGTGGATCTTGTAGTTTACGTCTCCCAGCTTCTCCACCACCTCATATGGCCCTTGCCACTTGGCCAAGAACTTACTCTCCACCATCGGGATTAGCACGAGAACTCGGTCTCCCGGATTGAACTGCCTCACTCTGGCTGACCGGTTGTAGACCCTGGCCTGAGCCTCTTGTGCCTGGCGGAGATGTTCTTTAACAATGGGCATCACCTTCGCAACCCTCTGCTGCATCAGTGCCACATGCTCAATGACGCTTCTGTGGGGCGTGACTTCGGCTTCCCAGGTTTCCTTGGCTATATCTAGGAGACCTCGCGGATGCCGGCCGTACAGAAGCTCGAAGGGCGAGAACCCCGTGGAGGCCTGGAGAACTTCACAGATAGAAAACAGTAAATACGGTAAGAGACAATCCCAGTCTCTACTATCTTCCTCTATGACTTTTCTCAGCATGCTCTTCAGTGTCTTGTTAAACCTCTCAACAAGGCCATCTGACTGCAGATGGTACACTGAAGTCCTTAACTGGGAAATTTGCAAGACTCTGCACAATTCTCTCATCACCTTGCTCATAAAAGGTGTCCCCTGGTCGGTCAGGATCTCCTTCGGCAAACCCGTCCGGGAAAACACATGGACCAGCTCGCGGGCTATACTCTTCACGGAGGAGTTTCTCAGGGGAATGGCCTCAGGATAGCGTGTGGCATAGTCCAGGATGACTAATATATACTGATGGCCCCGAGCTGATTTAACTAAGGGACCGACCAAGTCCATGGCAATTCTCTCAAATGGCACCTCAATAATGGGCAGTGGCACAAGAGGGTTCCGAAAATGAGATGTGGGGGCAGTTAACTGACATGTCGGGCAGGACCTGCAACAGTTTGCTATTTCCCGGTGACACCCAGGCCAATAGAACCTCTGTACAATCCGTTCCTGCGTTTTTTACACCCCCAGGTGTCCCCCCAAGACATGTGAATGGGCCATGTCCAACACTTTCCGTCTATAGGGGCCTGGTACTATTAACTGCTCTACCCCCTCCTCCCTTATTTTCGCGACCCGGTACAACAATTCCCCACTCAACATAAATTAGGGAAACCTTGTGTCTGCTCCCAGCTCTTGTGCAACCCCATTAATGACGGTGACATTGTTAAAGGCTTCCCTTAGCGTGGGGTCCCTATGTTGGGCAGTCCCAAAATTCTCCCCAGCCACCCCTAACTCCAGGATGTCAGGTACAGGGGACCCTTCCTCTTCATCCCCAACAAGGACACATAAAGGAAACCCGTCTGCCTCAGGTGGTGGCGATACCTCAGTGGAGTGGATTGGTTCCCTGCTCTTGCTAGCACACTCAGAACCCATCCCCCACAGATCCCAAAACAGACAGAAATCCTGGCCAATAATTATAGGGTGCAATAAGTCTTGAACAACGCCAACTTCATGCGACTCGGTGCCATGCACCGTTTCAATATTCACCCTAGCCATAGGGTAGTCCTTTGCATCGCCATGTATGCACCGAACACCAATCTTTTTACCCGGGAGTATGTGGAGAGGAAAACTGGCCCTCACAAGGGTCACCAAGCTCCCGGAGTCTAGAAGCGCCATTACTGCTCGACCGTTCACCTTCACGGGACACGCTTGTGGCCCCTTGTTAGGTAGCGAGTTCACACTGCAAGCTGGATATGCGTAGTATGAACTATGGCGTCCCATGCTGCAGTCCATCTGCTCGGTGGTCTGGGGACAACGGGCAGCTATATGTCCTGGCCTGTGACACTTCCAGCAAATAACATCACCCGAAGGGACCTTGGGCACCGCCTCCCCCGCCCCTTTTGACCTTGGACAGCCCACCCCTTTTTGGGACTCCGCCCCTTGCTGGGACCCCCAATACGGAATGGGCTGCTTCCCCAAGGAACCTTCCATCCCCTGGTATCTCTCGACAAGCCCAACCAGTTCATCAGCATTTTGGGGATCACCCTGGGCAACCCAAGTCTGTAGAGGTCTCGGCAGGGAATGCACAAACCGATCCATCACAACTCGCTCTACCATCTGTGCAGGGGAAGCCGACTCTGGCTGCAGCCATTTTTGGACCAGGTGCAACAGGTCAAACATTTGGGAGTGCGGGGGTTTGTCCCGGTGATAGGCCCAGCGATGAACTCGCTGTGCCCTAGTAGTCATTGTTACCCCCAAACGTGCGAGAATTTCCGCTTTTAATTTGGGATACTCTCTAGCATCTTGTACGGTCAGGTCAAAGTACGCCTTCTGGGGCTCCCCCGATAGGTATGGGGCCAGTACCTCTGCCCACCGCTCTGGCTGAAGTTTTTCCCTCTCAGCCTCCCTCTCAAACACCGTCAGGAAGGCCTCCACATCATCCTCCGGGGTCATTTTTTGTAATGCGCGTCTTACCGCCTTCCCGACGTCGGTGGCATCAGCCCGACCTGGGGTTGGGGCGCTCGTCCTGCCCTCCTTGATGGCGGTTGCCAGAAGCTGCATCTGCTGCCGTTGTTCCTGCTGGCTCTGCTGGAACTGCTGCCGCTGCTCCTGCTGGCTTTGCTGGATCTGCTGTAACAACAGCTTGTTGGTTTCCTGTTGCAGTGCCTGGGACTGGGCCAGGTGTTTCAGCAGGTCCTCCATTATTCCAGGCAGTGAATGTTGCCCCGCTGCAAACTTCACCCAGGACATGCAGCAACTGTCTCAAGTCTCTGCTGGGACCGCTGCCCGCACGTATACCACCAATTGTAGGGATGTGACTCGCTTAGGTGCAGCGGGAGACAAATATGAGACAGGTTCTTCCAAAGTTCATGTGGTTTATTCACGTTATAAACGCACAAGGCAGCATAACACCAAAAAGGAACCTTTAGCTCAGGCAAAAGAACACAAATGTCCGTGGTTGTAGACTCAGACCAGGAGTCTCAGCACACATGGGAGGCTTAGTCCTCCCTACACACAGCTCCCTGGTTCAGGAGCAGGCCACATTATAAGGCTGTAGTCACACCCACGAACCCAGCAGCTGACTTGTCACCTGACTGTGACCTCACCACAGGTCCTTCAAACAACAATAATAATATCTGGTATGCTTTAGATTATAGAGACAAGCCATTTATGAGGCACATATCGCCCATCAATTACACGACCCGTAGCCCTGCCACAATATATATATATATATGTGTGTGTCTAGATCTATTCTTTCGTTTCTTTATTTAACCGGTCAGTGTGATTTTACTGTATTGTAAAAAGAATTGCTGGCTTTTGGTAAAGGACACCGGGTGCGATTTTATCGCAACTCACACATCTGGTCCATTTGTCATCCGATTTTTTCTCGCCCCGATAGACTTGCATTGGCGAGTCTGATCCGAAAATCGGTGACAATCGCAGCATGCTGCGATTGTCTCTGTCCGAGGAACGGATCCGACAAAAAAACGTATGATGGAAGCAGCACCATAGAAGAACATTGGGACGAATGCAATGCGATTTTTTATTGCATTGCATTCGTCCAATTTAATCGCTAGTGTGACTCAGGCCAAACTCCAAAAATGGGCCAGACTAAAGTATTGGCACCCTCAGCCTAATACTTGGTTGCACAACGTTTAGCCAAAATAACTGCGACCAACCGCTTCCGGTAACCATCAATGAGTTTCTTACAATGCTCTGCTGGAATTTTAGACCATTCTTCTTTGGCAAACTACTCCAGGTCCCTGATATTAGAAGGGTGCCTTCTCCAAACTGCCATTTTTAGATCTCTCTACAGGTGTTCTATGGGATACAGGTCTGGACTCATTGCTGGCCACCTTAGAAGTCTCCAGTGCTTTCTCTCAAACCATTTTCTAGTGCTTTTTGAAGTGTGTTTTGGGTCAATGTCCTGCTGGAAGACCCATGACCTCTGAGGGAGACCCAGCTTTCTCACACTGGGCCCTACATTATGCTGCAAAATTTGTTGGTAGTCTTCAGACTTCATAATTCCATGCACACGGTCAAGCAGTCCAGTGCCAGAGGCAGTAAAGCAACTTCAAACATCAGGGAACCTCCACCATGTTTGACTGTAGGGACCGTGTTTTTTTCTCTGAATGCCTCTTTTTTTCTCCTCTAAACTCTATGTTGATGCCTTTGCCCAAAAAGCTCTACTTTTGTCTCATCTGACCAGAGAACATTCTTCCAAAACATTTTAGGCTTTTTCAGGTAAGTTTTGGGAAACTCCAGCCTGGCTTTTTTATGTCTCGGGGTAAGAAGTGGGGTCTTCCTGGGTCTCCTACCATACAGTCCCTTTTCATTCAGACGCCGACGGATAGTACGGGTTGACACTGTTGTACCCTCGGACTGCAGGGCAGTTTGAACTTGTTTGAATGTTAGTCGAGGTTCTTTATCCAACATCAGCACAATCTTACATTGAAATCTCTTGTCAATTTTTCTTTTCCGTCCACATTTAGGGAGGTTAGCCACAGTGCCTTGGGCTTTAATCTTATTGATGACACTGCGCACGGTAGACACAGGAACATTCAGGTCTTTGAAGATGGACTTGTAGCCTTGAGATTGCTCATGCTTCCTCACAATTTGGTTTCTCAAGTCCTCAGACAGTTCTTTGGTCTTCTTTCTTTTTTCCATGCTCAATGTAGTACATACAAGGACACAGGACAGAGGTTGAGTCAACTTTAATCCATGTCAACTGGCTGCAAGTGTGATTTGCTTATTGCCAACACCTGTTAAGTGCCACAGGTGAGTTACAGGTGCTGTTAATTACACAAATTAGAGAAGCATCACATGATTTTTCGAACAGTGCCAATACTTTTGTCTACCCTCTTTTTTAGGTTTGGTGTGGAATTATATCCAATTTGGCTTTAAGACAGTTCTTTTGTGTTTTTTCATTTAAGACAAATTAAATGAAGATAATAATAACAACGAATTTGTGTTTGCAATCATTTTCAGGAAGAAACTGAGTATTATCTGACAAAATTGCAGGGATGTCAATACTTTTGGCCACAACTGTAACTATTTATTTTAACAGAGACTCTAGAATAACCGATGCGATAGGGCCACCATCTAGTATGTTCATTAAGTGCAATTATATCAACCATCAGGAAGCCTGAGAAGCCAGTTAGAAGAAAGAAGATAGACCAGAAGATGCCAGGAGCGTGGAGTGGAGATTGGGGTCTGTCGGAAGGTGAGAATATGTAAAAAATACAATTAAAATAAAAAATAGTTATATACTCACCTTCCGATGGCCCCCGATCTCCACTCCACGCTGCACGCACCCGGCACTTCTGGTCCCAGTAATGCTTTGCACGAAGGGCCGGAGAAGATGTCACTCTCGTGAGAGCGCAATGTCATCAGCGGTGTTTCACACAAAGCATTACTGGGACCGGAAGATGCCAGGAGCGTGGAGTGGAGATTGGGGGCTGTCGGAAGGTGAGAATATGTAAAAAATAGAATTAAAATGAAAAAGCCAGTTAGAAGAAAAGGTACATGAAAAAAGTATGCAGACATATTACCTTTAAATGGTACCGCCACCATGCTCAGTGTCAGAAAACTGGGTTTGCATTCTAGGTCATGGGTCTTCCAGCAGGACAATTACCCCAAACATACTTCAAGAAGCACCCAGAAATGGATGGAAACAAAGAAATGGAGTGTTCATAAGTGGTACTTCCAGTTCTAGTATAAAAAAGTCTCCCACCACTACCTCTTACATACAGATGCTACAGAAGAACTGTGAATGGACACAATAGATCAGTTCATTTTGCCTGCTATGATGAATTTCTGAGTACAGATCGCTGTAAAAATCACAAAATTGTTAATGAGTGCATGGAAAAAAGCAGCAGCAAGGATTATAATTTATAAGGTAACAATCCCTGTAATGCGCTATCCCTACTATGACACCTCACACTAGACGAGTTGCAGAGACGAGTGGTATTATTGTAGAATATAGAAAGGATTTGAATCAGCACTGAAAATATATTTTCTTGTCCATGCCAGTAGAAGCTGTAGCAAGGATTATGATGTATAAGGCAATAATCCCTGACTAGATGCCTGTAATATTCTATCCCTACAGCGACAGCTCACCCTACACAAATTGCAGATAAGATCAGTGTTATTAGAAAGTAGAATCTATTTCAATTAGCCATTAAAAAAATTAGTTTATCGTAGTAGCATCAAGGACTGCTATTTCATCAATACTGTGGGGAATACAGTGGAGCGTTTCTCATCTATTCAGCCTGATATGGAGGAGACTTGGATCTTCTGTACTTACTGTTCAAAAATCTCCTGCCTCAGCTGTTAAATCCTGTCTGCAGAGAGAGAACTCCCTATGTGACGACCACCTGACAGAACACAACAAGGCACTGGATCATATACTAATAGAAACAAGCGGAACATAAACTCAGCCATGGTTGCCAGACTACCAACAGCCAAGACTACAACTGTCCATCTTCTCCTTCTCGTCCTCCTCTTAATCCTCACCCTCCTCCTTGTCTTCAGGAAAAATCCATGCTGAACAGACAGGATGAAGGTGGTGTAGGTAGTACCATCTGTAGCATAGGCAACAAGCTCCTGTTCCTCCTCCTCTTTATCACCTAGTCTATGTTGAGAAGATGAGATGAGGCTTGGTTATGTAGCATCACCCATTATAGTTTCTTGCTCCATCTCAACTTGCTCTGCCTGCAAAGCCTACTCTTTAATTGTAAATAGTGAACATTTAATTAGACAGAGAAGCGGGATGGTGTCGCTGATTATGGCGGCGGCGCCGCTCACCAAAATTGTCAAGTCTTTAATGTTTTGGAGAACCGCAAAAATGTCAGACATCCGTGCCCAATAACCAGATCTTATATGCAGAGACTGACCAGAATACAGACAGGCATGTTGCAGCTCACATTCAGCTACTGCCCTCTGCTGCTCAAAAGGCCTTACCAACATATGTAACTTTGAGTTGACATCATACACCAGTCAGTGAGCTGGAAGTTGCAAACGCTGCTGCCGCCCTGCCAGGGCAGCGGCACCAGTAGCTGACTTGCGGAAATGGGCATACATGCATTATACTTTCACAAGTAACATAGTAACATAGTTATTAAGGTTGAAGGGAGACTTTAAGTCCATCTAGTTCAACCCATATCCTATCCTAACTTGCCCTAACATGTTGATCCAGAGGAAGGCAAAAAAAACCCATGTGGCAACAGTAAGCTTCACATTGGGGAAAAAAATTCCTTCCCGACTCCACATACGGCAATCAGACTAGCTCCCTGGATCAACGCAATATTAAGGAGACTAGTGTATATACCCTGTAATATTATACTTTTCAAGAAAGGCATCCAGTCCCTTCTTAAATTTTAGTAGTGAATCACTCATTACAACATCATATGGCAGAGAGTTTCATAGTCTCACTGCTCTTACAGTAAAGAATCCGCGTCTGTGAGTATGCTTAAACCTTCTTTCCTCCAGACGTAGTGGATGCCCCCTTGTCCCCGTCACAGGTCTAAGAGTAAAAAGATCATTAGAAAGGTCTTTGTATTGTCCCCACATATATTTATACATTGTAATAAGATCACCCCTAAGCCTTCGATTCTCCAAACTAAATAACCCCAAGTGTAATAACCTGTCTTGGTATTGCAGACCCCCTAGTTCCCTAATAACCTTAGTCGCTCTTCTCTGCACTCGCTCCAGTTCAGCTATGTCTTTCTTATACACCGGAGACCAGAACTGTACACAGTATTCTAAGTGTGGTCGCACTAGTGACTTATATAGAGGTAAAATTATGTTCTCCTCATGAGCATCTATGCCTCTTTTAATGCATCCCATTATTTTATTTGCCTTTGCAGCAGCTGCTTGACTCTGTCCACTAAATGTGAGTTTGTCGTCCACCCATACACCCAGGTCTTTTTCAGTGACTGTTTTGCCCAGTGTTTTACAATTAAGCACATAATTATACAACTTGTTCGCTCTACCCAAGTGCATGACCTTACATTTATCCCCATTAAAGCTCATTTGCCATTTATCAGCCCAAGCTTCTAGTTCACATAAATCCTCCTGTAATATAAAATTGTCCTCCTCTGTATTAATTACCCTGCAGAGTTTAGTGTCATCTGCAAATATTGAAATTCTACTCTCTATGCCCCCTACAAGGTCATTAATAAATATGTTAAAAAGAAGCGGGCCCAAAACTGACCCCTGTGGTACCCCACTGCTAACCGTGACCCAGTCCGAGTGTGCTCCATTAATAACCACCCTTTGTTTCCTATCCCTGAGCCAGCTCTTAACCCACCTACACATATTTTCCCCTATCCCCATTGTTCTCATTTTATGTATCAACCTTTTGTGTGGCACCGTATCAAAAGCTTTTGAAAAGTCCATGTACACCACGTCCACTGCATTCCCTTGGTCCAGTCTGGAACTTACCTCTTCATAAAAGCTTATCAGATTAGTCTGACATGAACGGTCCCTTGTAAACCCATATTGATATTGGGTCATGAGGTTATTCTTCTTCAGATACTCCAGTATAGTATCTCTTAGAAAACCCTCCAGGATTTTACCCACAATTGAGGTTAAACTTACTGGCCTATAATTTCCAAGTTCAGTTTTTGTCCCCTTTTTGAATATTGGCACCACATTTGCTATACGCCAGTCCTGTGGTACAGACCCTGTTATTATGGAATCTTTAAAGATTAAAAATAGTGGTCTATCTATGACTGTGCTTAATTCCTGCAGTACTCGGGGGTGTATCCCATCCGGGCCCGGGGATTTGTCAATTTTAGTGATTTGTAGACGCCGCCGTACTTCCTGCTGGGTTAAGCAGGTGACATTTAATGGAGAATTTTTATCCCTGATCATGTTATCCGTCATGGGATTTTCTTGTGTAAATACTGTTGAAAAAAAGTCATTTAGCATATTGGCTTTTTCCTCATCCTCATCCACCATTTCACCCAGACTATTTTTAAGGGGACCAACACTATCAATATAGTATTTTGGGATTATTTTTACTTTCTCTGGCAATGAGTCTCTCTGTCTCAATCTTTGCTGTCTTGATTTGCTTTTTACAGAATTTATTTAATCTTCTGTATTTATTTAATGCCTCATCACTACCTACTTGCTTTAATTCTCTAAATGCTTTATTTATATCTCTTATTGCGCCCCTTACAGCTCTATTTAGCCATAGTGGTTTCCTCCTATTTCTCGCATGTTTATTCCCATACGGTATATATTGTGCACAGGTCCTATTCAGGATGCTAATAAACGTCTCCCATTTTCTTTGTGTATTTTTATGTCTCAGGATATCGTCCCAGTTAATTGCACCAAGATCATCTCTCATCCGTTGGAAATTTGCCTTCCTGAAGTTTAGTGTCCTTGTAACCCCTCTACTACACATCTTATTAAAGGATACATGAAAACTTATTAATTTGTGATCACTATTACCCAAGTGACCCTCAACCCTTACATTTGATATGCGGTCTGGCCTGTTGGTTAATATTAGGTCTAGCAGTGCCCCCCCTCTTGTTGGGTCCTGAACCAGTTGTGAAAGGTAATTGTCTCTCATCGTTGTCAGAAACCTATTACCTTTGCTGGAACTGCAGGTTTCGGTTCCCCAATGTATTTCAGGGTAGTTGAAGTCCCCCATAATAATGACTTCTCCTTGAGTCGCTGCTTCGTCTATTTGCTTTATGAGGATATTCTCTGTAGCTTCCATTATTTTTGGAGATTTATAACAAACCCCTATCAGTAATTTATTATTTTTCCCCCCTCCCCTTATCTCTACCCACAGGGACTCTACATTTTCATTAGATTCATATATATTATCACGAAGGATGGGTTTTAAGGATGATTTTACATATAAACACACGCCTCCCCCTCGCTTATTTGTACGGTCATTTCTGAACAGACTATAGCCCTGTAAATTAACCGCCCAGTCATGGCTCTCATCCAGCCATGTCTCAGATATCCCCACCATGTCATAATTATGCTCCAACAACATTAACTCCAATTCCTCCATTTTGTTGGCGAGGCTTCTGGCATTAGTATACATGCACTTTATGTATCTCTCTGTACCTCTATTCTTTCTTAAATTATTAACTGTTCTAACCCCACCCCCAATGTCATTATTTGTGCCCAGGTCTCTATCTGCACTACCTTCCCCTCCTATAAAAGGAATACCCTCCCCCCCGTCCCTAGTTTAAACACTCCTCCAACCTTCTAGCCATTTTCTCCCCCAGCACAGCTGCACCCTCCCCATTGAGGTGCAGCCCATCCCTAGCGTAGAACCTGTAGCCAACTGAGAAGTCGGCCCAGTTCTGCAGGAACCCAAACCCCTCCTTCCTACACCAATTCCTGAGCCACTTATTAACCTCCCTAATCTCCCGTTGCCTCTCTAGCGTGGCACGTGGTACAGGAAGTATTTCCGAAAATACCACCTTGGAGGTCCTTGCTTTAAGCTTACAGCCTAATTCCCTGAAATCATCTTTAAGGACCTTCCACCTACCTCTAACTTTGTCATTTGTGCCAATGTGCACCATGACCGCTGAATCCTCTCCAGCCCCTCCCAGTAATCTGTCAACCCGATCAGCGATGTGTCGGACTCGAGCGCCAGGTAGGCAGCACACCGTTCGACGATCCCTGTCTTTGTGACAGATTGCCCTATCTGTTCCCCTAATAATTGAGTCTCCCACTACCAGAACCTGTCTGGCCTGCCCTGCTCTCCTATTTCCCCCCTTACTGGAGCAGACACTCCTCCGGCTTTCAGAGGACATGCCTTGCTGCAGCAGTGCTACTCCTGCACTAACACTCCCCTCATCTGCCAACTTAGCAAACTTATTGGGGTGTGCTAGATCAGGACTAGCCTCCCTGGTGCTCTTCCCTCCACCCGCCTTCTAACTGTCACCCAGCTAGCTGCTTCATTGTCCTGCAGCTCCAACCTAGCATCCCCCCCATCTATCCCATTGAGCGTCTGCTCAGTGAGCAGAAGACTCCTTTCCATATTGTCTATGGATCTCAGTGTTGCCTGCTGCACATTTAGATCCAGTATCTCGGCTTCCAAATGCACAACGTGCTCACATCTTGCACAGCAGTATGCACCCTCGACCGGCTGTTCAAGGATTTCATACATGCGGCAAGACGTGCACTGGATGGCATTGGCAATAGTGGAGCACATCCTAATGGGGATTGCACCAGACAATAAGATAAGCAAAAATAAATTATAAAAAAAAAAAAAAAAAAGAGTATTAATATAACAGCAATTCAGTAAGACCTCCCTTGGAAACTCCCTGAATCTAAAGTCACTGAATTTCAAGTCACACACTTACCACAGTTCGCACTTACGCTCAGGTCACACTCAGCTCGTTCACACTCGCTCAGGAAGAAGATTTAAAAGAGTTTTTTTTTTTTTTTTTTTCCCCTTTTACCAGCACACCACCTTGCTGCTCAATGCACTTCCAAAAAAGCTCAGGCAGATATTGATAGGTTGTGAGAAACCGCTGAACCACTAAGTTGAGCACATGGGCCAGGCTTGGTTCTTGTGCGTGGTTGCCAAGCTTCAGAGCTGCCATAAGGTTATGGCCATTGACACAAATGACCATGCCTGGTTATATGTTTAGGGGCAAGAGCCACAGATCGGTGTGGTATATTAAACCTTTCAACAATTCCGCAACGGTGTGCGGTTTGTCACCCAAGCAGATTAGCTTCAGCAGAGCCTGTTACCACTTGGTTAAGGCAGTGCTCCCAGCTTGCGATTGATGTTGACACTTCAGAGATAGAGGTTGAGGAAAAGGGGGTGTATAAAGTGTTGTAGAAGGTGGGGGAAACCATGATTGAGTGAGGGCCCGCAATCCTTGGCCACAAGCACTTGTCCACGTGTTTGTGGTTAAGTGGACCTTCTCAGTTATAGTATTGGTCAGGGTAGGGCTGATGTTCTGGGATATGTGCTTGTGTAAGGCGCGGGATGGCACATTGCGAGAAATAGTGGTGGCTGAGGATCGAGTACCAAGGGATGGCAGCCGCCATAAGTGGTGGAAACCCTCTTTTTTCACAAGCTTAAATATCAACATTTCCAGAGCAAGCAGTCAGGAAATGTGACCATTTAGTATTGTGGCCTGTGGTTGTGTGTCTGCGTATTTGTGATTTGTGCTTGCATTCCAAGGACTGGGGTAGGAACAACTGAATTCTGCGCTGGGACAAGGACGTGGTTACTGTTGATAGTTGCAAAAGTTCATTCATAGGTGCTGGAAGGAGGCATCTTCACCTGTGTCATAGACAGGGGATTGGTGTGGATGTAGAACAAAGAAGAAGCAGTGGTGTCACTCTCAGACACTTTCTGGACCCTGGCATTTGGTTATGCTTTGCTGTCATGTGCCTGAGCATGCTGGTGGTAGTCAGGCTGGTAGTTGTGCTGCCACTTTTGTTGCATATATGTTGCAAATGGCCTTTTTTGGGTTAACTGGATTGTCCTTAAAAAAGCACCAGGCTCGGGAATACCTAAACCTTAGCCTGATAACATCAGTCGTGTTGGTGCTCTGGGGAACAGTTGCCTGCTTAGTGTCTCTGGCCACCCCAATACCTCTTGCTGATTGTTGTGGTGCTGCAGATCCTTCCCCAGTGCGCTGCTGTCCTCCTGAGGATTATATGGTCCAGAATCATGGCTACTAAGACAGGACCATGTGGAAGACAGGGTGTTACTGGCAAAGTGACTGGAAGGATTCACTGCTATCTATTCATCAAACTTTTCACACTGGTCTGGCTTCAAGAGTGGTGTTCCATGCTCCCCTACAAAGTGGCGCAGGAAGCTATGCCAACAAAGTGTGTGTTTGTTGTGCTCCCGCAGCAGGCACAGTCTTACCTTGCCCAAGGCCTCGGTCTCTGTGCTCACCATCAGCATCATGTCCACTTCCCCTTCCCTTACCACATGCCTTGCCAATTTTAAAATATGTATGATATACCTGGTGAGAAAACTTTGCAGTATTACTATGGCAGGAAAATTAGCCCACATCAGATGAACTTGCAGGAGCAATATAGCAATGTTATTGATCACAGCCAAGTCTGGCTGTATGATTTTAATGTACAACTAGTGCAGTATAAATGCCATACAATATTTTGTGCTGAATAAACTTTGAAGTATTGCTAGTACTATTCCAGGAAAATTTGCCCACCTCAGATTGGGTTGTTACAGTGCAGGAGCAATATAGCGATGTTATTGCTAACCCACCAAGTCTGGCTGTATGCTTTTGATTCACAACTTGCACGGTATAAATGCTGTATAATATTCTCTGTTGAGAAAACTTTGCAGTATTACTATTGCAGAAAAATGTGCCCACATCAGATGGACTTATCACAGTGCAGAATCAACATAGCGATGCTACTGATAAAAAAAAGTCTGGCTGTATGCTTTTGACGTACAACTGCGGAAATAAAAATACGGTATAATATTTCCCTGCACAAATCAATTTGCAGACTTAAGAGCAAAAAATATATAATAGGCCCTGTGAAGGGTTTTTGATGTGAGTTGCAGCAGAAATGAAGTGCAATTAACCCTATCTTGTCCTACTCTTTCCCTTCAGCACAATCTGTCCCTAAGTGCTGCTAACAGCAGTATGTATATTGATTATAATTAGCCTTAATAAGGGCTCTTGTTGCAGTTGAAAGAAATATAACTATTGTGTAATCCCTGCCTATACGCAGCTAAAATTATCTCCCTAAGTCAACAGCACATCTACCTACTCTGTCTGTTTCCAGGGTACAGTGTGCCTAACAAGGCATCACAGATTTTATTTAAACCTATGGCGCTATGCGGCCAGCCAATTACAGTAATGCCACAAACAAGGTGGCTGTGGCATCATAATGACTGGCATGCTATCCGCACAAGTTTATTGGATATCTAAATAGTGCTAAACATGAGGGGTGGGGACTAGAGCTTGCCTTTGAGCACTCAAAAATTACTCGATAAGTAACGAGCAACTCAAGCACATTGATGCTCGAGCGAGTAATGAGCAGTGATAAGCACGCTCGCTCATCACTATTCTTTACTAAAAGAAGCTGTCATTGATTCTTCAGTTTGCAAACATCAAGCTTGTTGCTTCTTCCCACAAATGGATTATTTTTGGACTTATTAAAAAGCTGTGGCTTTTTCCGTACACCTTGTATATGTATAAACAATGACCAACAATTTTGTGTGGTATTAAACAGGCTGCTGATTACCAATGAGTACTATTCATTTAACTATAGCCACATACTATATGTTGAGGTGTCTTTGGCGCTACTAAAGTTATTATTGCATTAAATTGCTTAAACGAAGATGAATACAGTCCTAGAATACCTTTGACAGTTATGTGTGTCTCTTCAGGGCAACTGAATGAGGATCGAGTTTGAGTCGAATTTCCTGAAAAGACCCACTATTTTGACATCATCATATCATCTCAGGACACAGTTTAATTGAAGACAAATAGTATAACTATTCAAACACCATCACAAAAGGAAACTCAGTCTACAAATATAGACAAGTTTAAATTATTATATCTTTATTATTCAAGAAACCACTGGAGCCATAGGTGGAGGAGGACATGACTTGGGGATGGGTGGACCTTTACCACTGCAGCTTTTTTAGTATAGTGGTGTAGATTTTAAGCAAGAGTGATGTTGCTTTTAGAGTAAGAAGCACAGTATGTATGTGCCTGGTGGGTTACTGTGAGGAGGGTGGGGCTTATATAGAACAGGAAATCTGTCTCTCTCCCTCTTTCTTACACTGGATGAACAGGAGGAAGCATGTCTGCAGTTTCAGGGAGTATAATACTGGGGTTATCACCTCACATTACAGATGATAGGAGCACATTCACCTCAGACATCATGTACTAGTGTTGTATCAGCTCCTACATTATGTATGGGATCTGTTGGGGCTGGCGGAACGCACCAAATTATAAAATAGTAGGTGCGTTCGGAACCCGGGGTCCACCGTGCAGAGGTGGTACACTGCTGCTAAGTAATGGCTGAAGAATTAAGCGGTGTGAAACCAGTCACACGTGGGTTACGTCACCCAATGTGAACAGGGCGAAAGTAGATGCCGGAGCCTGTTAACTCAGAGATCTCGGCCAAAAGAGCGCACAGTGTACGGCCACAGAACTCTACCCCAAGGACACGGGGTTAGAGTCCTTCTAGGCCCACTGAACGCGTGGCATCGCTGCCACGAGCGCCGCTATAGACGCTGGCTATGGAGCAAGTGCACTGAGGCGTGCCGAGTCCCTGGTGAGGCCAGATGCCTGACTCAACCTCAGACCTACCTACACCTAAGCCTGGGCGATAGCAGGCTAGGATGCACAACACATGCGTACCAAGGGTAGGGGTTTCTTAATGAGTCATTCACCAGAGACATTCATACGTGCATACATCACTCACTCCACATAGTCTGTAAATACAGTCTATCCTAGCGCATGGGCGAGTGGCCATGCAAACCTTTTATAGCCAAGGGCGTCCGGGACCTTCCTGGCTTCTCGGATGGGCCAATCCGAACATGAGCAGGACCTGAGCACGTGACCCTCAATCTCCAATGGGAGATCACTCCACGGGCATGCTCAGTGGCCCGATATGAGGACTTAGTCCCTGGAGAATCTCTCTGCTGAGCAGCATACATTGTCATAGCTGTGCCAGAGGTGGCAGCAGTAAGCAAACCCACAGAGTTGGCCTAGGCAGAGCACCGGGACCGACGAATCTGCTGAGCAGGCTCCACTGCGGCCGAAGAAGAATGGGAGACCGCTGGGTGCAAGGCTCTGGATTCCTGCTTTGCAGTGGCAGGAACCCGATGCCTAACATTACCCCCCCTCCTAGGGTCCCCTCCCCTCTGAGCCTCGCTACGCTCAAACGCCGTAATGAGGAGCGGAGCGTGGATGTTCTCCACTGGCTCCCAGGTCCGAGCCTCTGGACCATGACCCTTCCAATCCACCAAATAAAACTTTTTGCCCCGCATCACCTTGCATCCCATGATGGCATTGACCGCAAACTCGTCCGAAGACAAGTCTGATGTCCCAGCAGATGACTCGGAGAACCGGGACAAGTGAACAGGCTTAAGGAAGGACACGTGGAATGTATCAGAGATAGCCAAGTGTGGTGGAAGGACCAGATGATAGACCACAGAGCTGATCTGCTCGAGGACCTTGAAGGGGCCAATGTAGCGCGGTGCGAACTTAGTGGACTCTACCCGCAGCCTGATGTTTCGGGCGGAGAGCAACACCAAGTCGCCAGGGGCAAAAGTCGGAGCAGGGCGCCGGTGTGCATCAGCAGAGGTCCTCATTCTCTCCTTGGAAGCCCGGATAGCATCCTGGGTGTGATCCCAAATGTCATGTGCCTCCACCACCCAGTCTGCCACCCTGGAGTCGGTGGATGACACAGGCATGGGCACAGGGACACGCGGATGCTGGCTGTAATTTAGGAGGAATGGGGTCTGACCGGTGGAGTCAGCCACAGCATTGTTCAAAGTGAACTCTGCCCACGGCAGCAAGGATGCCCAGTCGTCCTGCCTGGCCGAGACAAAATGTCAAAGATATGTGATCAGGGTCTGGTTGGCTCTCTCTACCAACCCGTTCGTCTCAGGATGATAGGCCAAGGAGAGATTCAGCTCAATGCTGAGCAGGGAACAAAGCTCTCTCCAAAACCGGGATGCAAACTGAGGACCCCGGTCACTGACAATCTTGTCCGGCATGCCATGTAGGCGGAAAACGTGCTTAGTGAACAACACTGCCAGGCCCCACACAGAAGGTAACCGGGAGAGAGGTACCAGGTGCACCATCTTAGAGAAATGGTCGGTGACAACCCAAATGACCTTGCTGTCACTGGACTTGGGTAGCCCCACCACAAAATCCATACCAACCATCTCCCAGGGCCTGTCCGCTACTGGCAGAAGAAAAAGAAGCCCAGTGGGCCGCTGCCGAGAGGACCTATTCTGGGTGCAAGAGACGCATGCCTGAATATAGTCCCTGACGTCACTGGCCATATGCGTCCACCAGTACCTCCTCGCCAGAAGCTCAGAGGTCCGTTTTATCCCAAAATGTCCACCCACCCTGGACGAATGAGCCCAAGAGAGGACCTCCGGTTGCAGACGGGCAGGGACAAATGTCTTGCCCGGAGGTACTGACTCAAGGGCAACCGGAGACACAGTCCTCAGGCTCTCGGATGGGAAGATCAGCCGAGGCTCCTCCTCCTCTTTCTCCGATGACACCATGGAGTGGGAGAGAGCATCGGCCCGGACGTTCTTCTCCCCGGAGAGAAAATGGAGGGTGAAGTAGAACCAGGAAAAGAACAAAGACCAACTGGCCTGGCGAGAATTTAGCCGCTGGGCTGTTTGTAAATAAACCAAGTTTTTGTGGTCGGTGAACACCTGGAAAGGATGGTGAGCCCCCTCTAGGAGGTGTCTCCACTCTGAGAAGGCCAACTTCATCTCTAGCAACTCCCTGTCCCCGATGGCATAATTTCTCTCCGCCGGTGTGAAGGTCTTGGAGAAAAAGAAGCATGGGTGCTTCCGACCTTGCGTGTCCTTCTGAAACAGCACCGCTCCAGCACTGACGGAAGAGGCATCCACTTCCAGGATGAAGGGCTTATCTACATCGGGGCGATGTAGAATAGGAGCGCTAGCGAAATGGGAGGAGAAGGCCTTGGAAACTGGTTCCGACCACAACTTGGGGTTTGCACCCTTCTTGATGAGGGCTACCAAGGGTGCTACCAAAGTCGAGAAGTGGGGGATGAATTGGCGATAGTAATTTATGAACCCCATAAAGCGCTGCACTGCTTTGAGAGAATGAGGTTCCTGCCAATCCATCACCGCCTGTAGCTTGGCAGGATCCATGGCCAACCCCCGGGCGGAGATGATATAGCCCAGGAAAGGCAAGGACTCCTGCTCAAACACACACTTCTCCAACTTGGCATAGAGGGAGTTTGCCCGCAGGCGATCGAAAACTTTGCAAACATCTCTCCGGTGGGAGTCAATATCTGGTGAGTAGATGAGAATATCATCCAGATAGACTACAACCGATGTCGTAAGCATATCCCAGAAGATATCGTTCACAAAGTCTTGAAAGATGGCGGGGGCATTGCAGAGGCCGAAGGGCATCACCAGGTATTCATAGTGCCCATCCCTGGTGTTAAATGCTGTCTTCCATTCGTCCCCATCACGGATGCGAATCAGGTTGTAAGCCCCTCGCAGATCAACACTCTCGCTCCCCATAGCCTATCAAACAGCTGTGATATCAGGGGCAGAGGATACTTATTCTTAACGGTGATGGCGTTAAAACCCCTGTAATCAATGCAAGGACGTAGTTCCCCACTCTTCTTCTGGACGAAGAAGAATCCCGCCCTCGCTGGTGACACTGACTTCCTAATGAATCCTCTTGCCAGATTCTCCCTGATGTATTGAGACATGGCCTCTATCTCCGGGAGAGATAGGGGATAGACTCAACCCCGGGGAGGCTCAGCACCAGGCAAGAGGTCAATAGGACAGTCATAGGGGCGATGCGGTGGAAGGGTCTCCGCCGCCTTTTTGGAGAACACGTCCGCATACTGTCGATAGTGTTTGGGGAGCGAGGAAAGACCTGCGGAACCTCGGTGGAGGCAACCTGAATGCACTCCCTCAGACATCTACCCTCACATGATTTACTCCATCCAATAATCCTCCCTGAGGACCACTCTATATGGGGGGGGAGTGGTACCACAACCAGGGGACCCCTAGAAGTACCTGGTCAAAACCCTCGGGCATGACGAGGAGGGATATCGTCTCCTGATGAGATGGAGCCACTGAGAGTAACAAGGGGGCGGTCTGGAGGGTTATCTGTGAGGGTAGAGTGGCGCTGTTCACCACTCTGACGGTGACTGGTGTAGACTTCATAACCAGAGGTATAGCGTGCCATTGAGCGAAGGCTGCGACATAAAATTGCCCTCTGCCCCAGAATCCACACAAACCTCCACCGCCAGAGTGGAAGAATCAACCTCAAGTGTCCCCTTAAAGGACAGCTTGGAGGAAAACGCCGCTGATTCTAGTGCGCCGCCTCCTACGGCCACTAGGCATGAGCGTTCTTCCAGCTGCTGTGGGCACCGGTTGGCAAGGTGACCAGACTGCCGGCAAACATGACAGCTCACAGGAGCTCAAGCGGACCGGGGCCTGGATCCCTCACGGGAAGCCCCCTGACGCTCGGACGCCCGATCGGAAGATTCCAGAGGTTTAGCAAAGCTAGGTGCCAGCCTAAACCTCTGCCTACACTGGGCCCGCTCCAACCGTCGCTCGGCAAAGCGAAGATCAATACAGGTGGAGACAGTGATAAGCTCCTCCAGTGTAGTGGGAATCTCCCTGGTGGCCAGAGCGTCCTTCACATGGCCAGCCAAACTTCTCCAGAATGCCGGAATGAGGACCTTATCTGGCCACTCTAACTCTGAGGCCAGCGTCCGGAACTGGATGGCAAAGTGGCTGACCATGGACGAGCCCTGTGATAATGCCAGCAGCCGGAGCGTGGTGTCATGGGTGACTCGTGGCCCCAGGAAGACCTGCTTCAGAGTGTCCAAGAACCACGAGGCACTCTGCACCACATGATCACCACACTCCCACAGCGGTGTGGCCCACTCCAAAGCCCTACCCGACAAGAGAGAAATAATAAATCCCACTTTAGCCCGCTCAGAGGGGAATCGTGTGGCCAGCAGCTCCAGCTGTATAGGGCACTGGCTTATGAAACCCCTACAAGAAGCACTATCACCCGAGAACTTCTCGGGCAGTGGGAGGCGGCACAAAGTCGGGGCAGGGATGTCTGTGGTCACACGGGAGGCAGCCTCTGTGGCTGCCTGAACAGCGACCGCAGTAACATCCGCAGCTGAGGCTGAACGCTCGAGAGCCACCAACCTGCCCTGCAGCTGCCGGATGTACTGCAGCAGTCGCTGTTCGTCCGCAATTACTAGCCAGACCCTGGCGCTAGTATATTAGGGCTGGCGGAACGCACCAAATTATAAAATAATAGTAGGTGCGTTCGCAGCCTGGGGTCCACCGTGCAGAGGTGGTACACTGCTGCTAAGTAATGGCGGAAGGATTAAGCAGTGTGAAACCAGTCACACGTGGGTTACATCACCCAATGTGAACAGGGCGAACTCTGTTACTGCACAGAGCCGCACCACCGCTGAAAGTAGATGCCGGAGCCTGTTAACTCACAGAGCTCGGCCAAAAGAGCGCACAGTGGACTGCCACAGAACTCTACCCCAAGGACACGGGGTTAGAGTCCTTCTAGGCCCACTGAACGCGTGGCATCGCTACCACGAGCGCCGCTATAGACGCTGGCCATGGAGCACGTGCACTGAGGCGTGCTGAGTCCCTGGTGAGGCCAGATGCCTGACTCAACCTCAGACCTACCTACGCCTAAGCCTGGGCACTAGCAGGCTAGGCTGCACAACACATGTGTACCAAGGGTAGGGGTTTCTTAATGAGTCATTCACCAGAGACATTCATACATGCATACATCACTCACTCCACATAGTCTGTAAATACAGTCTATACTAGCGCATGGGCAAGCGGCCATGCGAACCTTTTATAGCAACGGGCGTCCGGGACCTTCCTGGCTTCTCGGATGGGCAAATCCGAACACGAGCAGGACCTGAGCACGTGACCCTCGATCTCCAATGGGAGATCACTCCACGGGCAAGCTCAGTGGCCCGACATGAGGACTTAGTCCCTGGAGAATCTCGCTGCTGAGCAGCATGCATTGTCATAGCTGTGCCAGAGGTGGCAGCAGCAAGCAAATCCACGGCGTTGACCTGGGCAGAGCGCCAGGACCGACGAATCTGCTGAGCAGGCTCCACTGTGGCCGAAGAAGAATGAGAGACCGCTGGATGCAAGGCTCTGGATTCCTGCTTTACAGTGGCAGGAACCCGACACCAAACAGGATCAATATTACCTCAGAAATTCATGTAGCTGCCATGTCCCTCATGCGCATGCTACATTTTCCTCACAGACTGTGAGACAACTTCTGTGTGACCTCCCTGCAGACATGTTTTATATACTACTCTGCATTCACCTCAGACATTGTGTAGTGTGTACTAGGATAGTATCCGCTCCTTCATCATATCTTGGATCAAGATTACCTCAGAAATTCATTTAGCTGCCATGTTCCCTCACTTATTGCAGAGGCAACTTTTGCGTGACCTCCCTGCAGACATTTCTGATATACCACATTACTGCTGTATTATACAGAGTCTTCATGAGATCTGGGTTTATGTATGATAGGACAGGGCAGGGACACATACAGTGTCTGCCATTACTATGGTGGAGCTGGGCAGTCACATGTATTAGAGACACTGGTGAGAGGAGCAGTCGGGGGATGGTATATGTATGATGATGAGAGGCTGCACTTCATGTCAGTGCAGTGTATACTGACCCTGCTGTGTGCTGATTATCCCCCCTTCCCAGTTATGGAGTCTGATGATCTGTATGTGACCTCATCTCTGTTACATACTGTGAGGCTGGGTGTGCAGATCCAGTGTAACCAGGTTACTCACTATATGTGGTATATGTATAAAGCCTCTATTCCTGTGCTGTATACTTAACCTGTACCACAGGTCTGTATACATGATATCACTCCTCACTCTGCTATATACAGATCATGGTGTGTATAAACATCCTGTGTCTTCAGGTTATTTTCCTGGCTGTAGATATAATCTGGACATGACTTCCAGCTTAGTGCTTAATTTCTGTAGCTATTGCTGCATTTAGTCCTCTTATGTTTCCCTAGATGGTGGCCTGATTCTAACGCATTGGGTATTCTAGAATTTATATGCAGTTTATTTTTGAAGATTTAATAATAATGCAATAATGCACCCCCCCAATCCTGATATGTATGGTTCTCTCACCCCCAATCCTGATATGTATGGTTCTCTCACCCCCAATCCTGATATGCATGCTACCCCTCAACCCCCTATCCTGGTATGCATGGTCCCCTGACCCCAATCCTGGAATGCATGGTCCTCTCACCCCCCAATCCTGATATGCATGGTCATCTCACCCCTCTTTCCTGGTATGCATGGTCCTCTTACCCCCTTTTCAGGGTATGCATGGTCTCCTCACCCCCCAATCCTGGTATGCATGGTCCCCTCACCCCCCAATCCTGGTATGCATGGTCCCCTCACCCCCCAATCCTGGTATGCATGGTCCCCTCACCCCCCAGTCCTGGTATGCATGGTCCTCTCACCCCCCAATCCTGGTATGCATGGTCCCCTCACCCCCCTATCCTGGTATGCATGGTCCCCTCACCCCCCTTTCTTGGTATGCATGGTTCTCTCACACCCCAATCCTGGTATGCATAGTCCCCTCACCCCCCTTTCTTGGTATGCATGGTCCTCTCACACCCCAATCCTGGTATGTATGCTCACCATCACCCCCCTTTCCTGGTATGTATGGTCCCCTCACACCCCAATCCTGGTATGCATAGTATCCTCACCCCTCTTTCCTGGTATGCATGGTCCTCTTACCCCCTTTTCAGGGTATGCATGGTCTCCTCACCCCCCAATCCTGGTATGCATGGTCCTCTCACCCCCCAATCCTGGTATGCATGGTCCTCTCACCCCCCAATCCTGGTATGCATGGTCCCCTCACCCCCCAATCCTGGTATGCATGGTCCCCTCACCCCCCAGTCCTGGTATGCATGGTCCTCTCACCCCCCAATCCTGGTATGCATGGTCCCCTCACCCCCCTATCCTGGTATGCATGGTCCTCTCACCCCCCTTTCTTGGTATGCATGGTTCTCTCACACCCCAATCCTGGTATGCATAGTCCCCTCATCCCCGTTTCTTGGTATGCATGGTCCTCTCACACCCCAATCCTGGTATGTATGCTCACCGTCACCCCCCTTTCCTGGTATGTATGGTTCCCTCACACCCCAATCCTGGTATGCATAGTATCCTCACCCCTCTTTCCTGGTATGCATGGTCCTCTTACCCCCTTTTCGGGGTATGCATGGTCTCCTCACCCCCCAATCCTGGTATGCATGGTCCTCTCACCCCCCAATCCTGGTATGCATGGTGCCCTCACCCCCAATCCTGGTATGCAAGGTCTCCTCACCCCCCAGTCCTGGTATGCATGGTCCTCTCACCCCCCAATCCTGGTATGCATGGTCCCCTCACCCCCCCTATCCTGGTATGCATGGTCCCCTCACCCCCCTTTCTTGGTATGCATGGTCCTCTCAGACCCCAATCCTGGTATGTATGCTCACCATCACCCCCCTTTCCTGGTATGTATGGTCCCCTCACCCCCCAATCCTGGTATGCATGGTATCCTCACCCCCCTTTCCTGGTATGCATGGTCCCCTCACCCCCCTTTCCTGATATGCATGGTCTTCTCACCCCCTAATCCTGGTATGCATGGTCCCCTCACCCCCAATCCTGATATGCATGGTCCCCTAACCACCCTTTCCTGGTATGCATGGTCCCCTCACCCCTCTTTATTGGTATGCATGGTCCCCTCACCCCCCTTTTGTGGTATGCATGGTTCCCTCACCCCCCTTTCTAGGTATGCATGGTCCCCTCACCCCCCAATCTTGGCATGCATGGTCCCCTCAACCCCCTATCCTGGTATGCATGGTCCCCTCACCCCCCAATCCTGGTATGCATGGTCCCCTCACCCCCCAATCCTGGTATGCATGGTCCTCTCACCCCCAATCCTGGTATGCATGGTCCCCTCACCCCCCCAATCCTGGTATGCATGGTCCTCTCACCCCCTATCCTGGTATGCATGGTCCCCTCGCCCCCCAATCCTGGTATGCATGGTCCCCTCACCCCCCAATCCTAGTATGCATGGTCCTCTCACCCCCCAGTCCTGGTATGCATGGTCCCCTCACCCCCCATCCTGGTATGCATGGTCCCCTCACCCCCCTTTCTTGGAATGCATGGTCCTCTCAGACCCCAATCCTGGTATGTATGCTCACCATCACCCCCCTTTCCTGGTATGTATGGTCCCCTCACCCCCCAATCCTGGTATGCATGGTATCCTCACCCCTCTTTCCTGGTATGCATGGTCCCCTCACCCCCCTTTCCTGATATGCATGGTCTTCTCACCCCCTAATCCTGGTATGCATGGTCCCCTCACCCCCAATCCTGATATGCATGGTCCCCTAACCACCCTTTCCTGGTATGCATGGTCCCCTCACCCCTCTTTATTGGTATGCATGGTCCCCTCACCCCCCTTTCGTGGTATGCATGGTCCCCTCACCCTCCTTTCTAGGTACGCATGGTCCCCTCACCCCCCAATCTTGGCATGCATGGTCCCCTCAACCCCCTATCCTGGTATGCATGGTCCCCTCACCCCCCAATCCTGGTATGCATGGTCCCCTCACCCCCCAATCCTGGTATGCATGGTCCTCTCACCCCCCAATCCTGGTATGCATGGTCCCCTCACCCCCCAATCCTGGTATGCATGGTCCTCTCACCCCCTATCCTGGTATGCATCGTCCCCTCGCCCCCCAATCCTGGTATGCATGGTCCCCTCACCCCCCAATCCTAGTATGCATGGTCCTCTCACCCCCCAGTCCTGGTATGCATGGTTCCCTCACCCCCCTTTCCTGGTATGCATGGTCCCCTCACCCCCCTTTCCGTGTAGCTGCGACCAATCAACATCGCGGCCCTCTGTCCGCGACCAATCAGCAACGCGGCCCTGTAGCCGCGACCTATCACTGCCGCAGCCCTGTACAAAAATAATATTAAAAAATAAAAAGAGTTATTTTCACCTTCCGACGGCCTCCCAGTAATGCTTTGCGGCTTATACCGCTGATGACGTCGGTCTTCTTTCTCACTCTCGCGAGAGTGACGTCGGTCTTCTTTCTCGCTCTCGCGAGAGTGACGTCGTCAGCGGTCTAAGCCGCAAAGCCTTACTGGGGACGCAAGGCCGGGCGCGTGGAAAGAAGACAGGAGGCCGTCGGAAGGTGAGAATAACTTTTCTTTATTTTAATTCTCTTTTTTACAGATTAAGGCCTGCGCTTGCCACTGTTTGGTTGTGGCCTGGCAGCCACGACCAATCAGCGGCAGGCGCAGCTTACCGTTACAAACAGCTGCGCCTATCGCTGATTGGTTGTGGCCTGGCGGCCGTGACCAATCAGCGGCCCGCGATTTCGGTTACAGACAGACACGATAAGGCGTTTATTTATATAGATGCTGTCCTGCCGGATATATCCATCCTGTATTTGTATATTGTCTCCCTCGTATGTTTCATGATCAGAGTATACCCACCAAGAGCTTATTTTATATTATCTAAGATGGTGGATAGCACTGGCCTGAATGGTTTATCATGTGTAAAATAAATAATCGGTGAGTAACTCAGCACATTTGAGTGGGCTCTAATAACTCAGCACATGGTGGGCAGTGAGTGGGCACTCCTAGTGTGAGGCTGCACATTGCTCTGGAAAACACATCATGGGCCCAGTTTTCAGGCCTGTCTCTCGTTTATTGTAATTGTATGTAGTAGAGTTTTTAACAGGGAAAAATGCAAAGTACTACATCTGGGCAATAAAAATGAAAAAAGCATATACAGAATGGGAGGAATAGGGCTAAGCAACAGCACATGTGAAAAAGACTTGGGTATACTAATAGATCACAGACTGAATATGAGTCAACAGTGTGATGCAGCAGCAAAAAAGGCAAATGCAATTCTAGGATGTATTAACAGAAGCATACAGTCTAGATCACGTGAAGTCATTATTTCCCTCTACTCCTCTTTGGTCAGACCTCATCTGGAATATTGTGTCCAGTTTTGGGCACCACATTTTAAAAAAGACATCAACAAACTGGAGCAAGTTCAGAAAAGAGCGACCAGAATGGTGACCGGTCTGCAAACCCTGTCTTATGAGGAAAGGTTGCAGGATTTGGGAATGTTTAGTTTGCAAAAGAGAAGACTGAGAGGAGACTTAATAGCTGTCTACAAATATCTAAAGGGCTGTCACATTGTAGAAGGATCAACTTTATTCTCATTTGCACAAGGAAAGACTAGAAGCAATGGGATGAAACAGAATGGGATGAGACACAGATTAGATATTAGAAAAAACTTTTTGACAGTTAGAGTGATCAATGAGTGGAACAAGCTGCCACGAGAAGTGGTGAGTTCTCCTTCAATGGAAGTCTTCAAACAGAGGCTGGACAGACATCTGACTGGGATGATTTAGCGAATCCTGCTTTGAGCAGGGGGTTGGACCAGATGGCCCAGGAGGTCCCTTCCAACTCTACGATTCTATGATTCTATGATAGAGTGACTGACGGGGATACAGAACTCGCAGTTTTCTGCACACACACCTATGGCTGCAGGTAGCTTATATTAGACCTACATATTTCTTACCATTTATGTGCAGCTGGTGATTAGAGTCTGTCTAACTGCTGTAGAGGAGCAGGCGGCTTCTCATTTATTGTTACAGCATATAACACAGCATTGCCCATCTCTGTCTATTTCTGGAACTTACGATGGGATATTTTCCATTAATAACCTGTTGTATACCTTGGTTGTAAACCTGCATGGTTTTCACCCTCACTTATCCCACATCTTGTGCGGTTAAAGGGGTCCTTGAAGTTGGTTAAATATGGTCTTGGGGATCCAATGGGATACGTTTTCCTCCTTTTGGAATTTAATATGGTTCTGAATCTGGTGAAAGGTGGAGGGGAGTTTCGGCAAGGGTTTGTCGGATCCCCAGGAAATTCAAGTGAACATGTTCCATGGTGCTCCCGAGCTAGTGGGGTAACGGCTGGGAGTAATTGTTGGTACATTTTATGTTTGGTAATCACGAGATTTTGGGAGCTTCAAGGACTCCTACCAGCGTGTTAATATTATTTATGCTTTGATGTTTTATTGTATGTTTGTTTTAATAAAGGCGTGAATAATAATTTTTTAAAAAAAGGGATCGGTGTATACCCACCAAGTGCTTATTTTATATTACTTAAGATGGCAGATAGCACAGGCCTGAGTGGATTACCTGGAGCCTGGTGGTTGGGGGGGTCCTTGAAGTTGATTAGAAATTGGTCTGGGGGATCCATTGGGATATGGATTCCTCTTTTTGGAAGTTAATATGGTTCTGGACCTGGTGAAATGTGGAGGGGAGTTTCGGCAAGGGTTTGTCTGATCCCCAGGAAATTCAAGTGAACATTGGAACCCTTGTGGCTATGGTGCTCCCTAGCTAGTGGGGTAACGGCTGGGAGTAATTGTTGGTACATTTTATGTTTGGTAATCACGAGATTTTGGGAGCTTCAAGGACTCTTACCAGCGTGTTAATATTATTTATGCTTTGATGTTTTATTGTATGTTTGTTTTAATAAAGGCGTGAATAATAATTTAAAAAAAAGGGATCGGTGTATACCCACCAAGTGCTTATTTTATATTACTTAATGTAACAACCCTGCTGGCATCACTACATGGCCTCCCATCCCCCGCACACCAACTTACTTTCTCCTTCAAACCATGCTGTGAAATCTGTCTGTTGCCAGCCCTGAGCTCCATGTGCTATGCCTCTTGTTTTCCTGCTTGCTCTCCATGTTTCCTGACTGTGTGTATAGGGGGGCGGCGCCTGAACTCTCTGGTTCTTATGCGGTCTGGGTGCACCTGTGTAATCTGTCCCTGACCAACCACCTGGAGCCCTTGACTATTTAGTTTCGCCACTCCCACTGAAACATTGCCTGAGCAATGTCTATACTCAGTTAGTATTCCGCTGCTGAGGAAGCCAGGCCCTGTTCTGTCTGTCTCCTTCTTTGGAGGATTACTCTAGTCCTGCTTTGTACCCTGTCTGCCTGCCGGGAGGCTGAATATCCTGGCCCTTGAGTCTTGTTCCCTGTACCTTGTCCATACTCTGTCTGCCTGCCAGGAGGCTGAATATCCTGGTCCTTGTGTCTTTGTCCCTGTGCCTCTGTCTGAACTCAGTCTTACCTCTGTCTGTCAGTCTCCTTGTTTGTGGTTCCTTCCCTGCACGGCTCCCTAGCCGCTCTGCCTGCACGGCTCCCTAGCCGCTCTGCCTGCACGGCTCCCTAGCCGCTCTGCCTGCACGGCTCCCTAGCCGCTCTGCCTGCACGGCTCCGCACTCCTGCGGCTCTGCCGGCTCCGCACTCCTGCGGCTCTGCCGGCTCCACACTCCTGCGGCTCTGCCTGCTCCGCACTCCTGCGGCTCTGCCTGCTCCGCACTCCTGCGGCTCTGCCTGCTCCGCACTCCTGCGGCTCCGCCTGCTCCGCACTCCTGCGGCTCTGTCTACCTGCACCTCCTGTGTGAACAGGCCCAAACCTGTTCCTTCATACTCCATTCCTTCCTGCCTATATCCATACCTGCACCTCCTGTGTGAACAGGCCCAAACCTGTTCCTTCATATTCCATTCCTTCCTGCCTAGATCCATCCCTGTACCTCCTGTGTGAACAGGTCCAGATCCTGTTCCAGCATACACCACTCCCACCTGCCTACACCTGCTGTGTGAACAGGTCCCTACCTGCTCCTTTTCATACCACGCCAATCTGTCCTGTGTCTCCAAGCCGTGCCCGCCTGTCCTGTGTCTCCAAGCCGTGCCCGCCTGTCCTGTGTCTCCAAGCCGTGCCCGCCTGCCCTGTGTCTCAGCCGTGCCTGTCGTATCCACCTGCCTGTCTATAGCCTCTGTCAAGGTGTCCTGTTCCCGAGTGGGATCAGCAGCCACAGCCAGACACCACCCTGGAGTGGCACCCGGCAGCTACCTGCCGCACAAGCCTGACCTCACCATCAGAGGCTCCAGTGAAGACCAAGGAAGCTGCCGTAGTTACGCCCCTTCCAGGGTAGTCTGGTTTGTGGCACAGTGGGGCCACAACCCCCCGGCTCGCGCCATTCAGCCAAGGCGCGAGCGTGACACTTAAGATGGCAGATAGCACAGGCCTGAGTGGATTACCTGGAGCCTGGTGGTTGGGGGGGTCCTTGAAGTTGATTAGAAATTGGTCTGGGGGATCCATTGGGATATGGATTCCTCTTTTTGGAAGTTAATATGGTTCTGGACCTGGTGAAATGTGGAGGGGAGTTTCATCAAGGGTTTGTCTGATCCCCAGGAAATTCAAGTGAACATTGGAACCCTTGTGGCTATGATGCTCCCTAGCTAGTGGGGTAACGGCTGGGAGTAATTGTTGGTACATTTTATGTTTGGTAACCACCAGATTTGGGAGCTTCAAGAACTCCCCCCAGCGTGTTAATGTTATTTATGCTTTGATGTTTATTTTATGTTTATTTTAATAAAAACATGAATTAAAAATTTAAAAAAAAAACAGTTATTTGTTTTCCTTTTAGTGGGTCCTTGAAGTTATTTATAAATTTGTCAGTAGGGGTAACCATATCAAGTATGGACCTCTGGTTTGGGGGGTGTTCATCACAGTATGACCCCCCCTGGGTTTGGAAGGGTAACCATTTTAGTTATGGCACCCTGGTTTTGAGGGGTAATCATCTCAAGTATGGCCCCCTGGTGTGGAGGGTAACCATCTCGTGTATGGCCCCCTGGTGTGGAGGAGGTAACCATCTCGGGTATGACCCCCTGGTATGGAGGGGTGACCATCATGGTATGGCCCCCTGGTCTCCAGAAGCATTTATACTTTATAGGACCCTGTTAGGGTAAAGTCCCTGGGGTCATGGCAATCATATTTTGCATGCCTACAGAATAAATTGGCTCCTCTGAGCCAGGAACAGCGGCTGGAGGGGAGAAGAGAACAAGGTAGACATGCTTTTCAATGCAATCTATAGCTTCAAGGACACTCTCTTTTTTCATGTGACTTGAGAATGCTGAGGCATGGTTTTTGACTGTTTATATTGACCAAACCATGTTTCTTTCAAGGTTGTCGTCTGGACAATGCAGTTATCTAGTGCATGAAACTGAAAAGCAATGTACCTAATCTGTGTGCCCTTGAGTCAGTCGGAGTGATTAAGGGTAAAGTAATCAAGTGCATTAACATGAAGGGCAATATGCCTATTCCCGATGCCCTTGAGCTGGTGGGAGCAGCTAAGGGTATAATCTAGTGCATTAACACAAAGGGCAGTATGCCTATTCCTGATGCCCTTGAGCCAAGGGCATATTGCCCTTTGTGTTAATGCACTTGATTACTTTACCCTTAGCCACTCCCTAAGGGTAAAGTAATCAAGTGCATTAACACAAAGGGCAATATGCCTATTCCCAATGCCTTTGACCCAGTTGGAGAGGTCAACAGTAAATGTTATCAAGTGCATGAAAAACAATTAACAATGGTGTGGCAGGGTTATTAATAATGCCTTTGTAGACTTTTTCTGCTTTAGGTTTATTTAAATTACTACTTCCAGATATTCTGAATGTTATTTTATGGTCGGTTATAATGCTGATGTTATATTGTGTATAGTTTTTAATTACTCCCTATTTATAATATCTTTCTATTGATATGTTCATCACTTTTCGGGTAGTGATAGTAAATGGGTTTAAGAAATTTTACTGCACAGCTACTGTAAATAATGGTGGTTTCTAGAACTAAAATCTGTGAATTGGTGAATTATTAGAGCTGGCTACAATACATGCAGTATAATAGTTTTTTTGAGGCGGCATGACAAATGTCATTATACAGGTATTCAGATTATAGCTATGACCTTAATTATGGTTTACTTTGCACATTCCCCACTATGGGATCCTCATTGCAGGATGTTTAGCAACTGTTATTTTGCTGTAGTTACCGTATTATCGATCATAGCTTGGTAGCATGGCATTGATAAAATTAATCTGTCGGAGCTCTGGAATTTTATTTTTTTACTTGGATGCACAGTCTTTCCATAGCATGTAGAAATGGTTGATGGCTTTATTAGGCATGGTTGATGGGGGTCGAGTCCATTTAAGTTGTCAAATGGCCTCTCTGGTGGCGGTTTAGGAGTCAGGTGGAAGTTGCAGACAAGTTAAGGTGGACTCATTTTAACTAATAGAGGATGTAAAACCTCATGGTGGTGAACAGGCTCGGCTTTGGTGGCCAGCCTCAAGGACGTTGTAATGGTAACGTCAATCATGGGCGGGCACAGTGGTTAAGCACAGGAGTGAGGATAATAGGGTCATTGGTGCCCTGAAAGTTTACTGGCTCTGCTTGAATGGCAAGCCAATGTGTGCCGCCCCTTTATGGCTGTCTGTCCTAGGGCTGTATGTCAGACAGCTGGGGATATCACAGTACTTGTGAATCCCAATGTACTAGCACTTCACCTGACTCCTACTGTGATTGTTTTAATCCTGTGATTTAAATAAAGCTGTGGCCATTTTGACAACCAAAATAATGTGTTGTGTATTTATTCTAGTGCCTAGGTTTACTGTAGTTATGGTGGTTTTAAGATGGAGTGGGGGTCCGTCCCATATCCATAAGTCATCGCTCCTCACTCACTACAGAGGAAAATATTCTGATCACTCACTTTCTATCTATAAAGAACATGTCCTCTTTAAAGTACTTTAGATTACCTTGCAATCTTTGCTGTTTGTTGCTATCAGATTTGTTTAAGTATTTTTTCAAATATGTATTCAGAAACATTATGAATATGGCAATACATCAAACAATATAGCAAAGCTAGATGACAGTTCGTACCATAGGGCATGCTCTGTACTATAGCCATAATTATTAATCCCTGACTTCACAGGATATATAATTGGAAGGGTAAGTTCATACATTGTGTATTTGCTGCAGATTTTATTGCATTTTGTGACTTTGCCACTAATTTTTATCAACCCGTTTCCGAAGAATGGACATGTTTTTAAGTCTTAGAAATTTCTGTGATAATTTTTGCACCATTCATTAATAAACTAAATAAAAAGGGGTCATTTTTGTTATGTCCATCCCATATTTGTTATTAAAAGGAAAAATTCAAACCATGTGGTATTTGCCAAAGACTTCTATTAATCCCAAATTTGTTTATGCAATCATGTAACAAACATGTGGAAATTTACCCAAATAGGCTATACTTGCACATGATGTTTTTACAGATTGTGAAGTGTAGTACTTTTCAACATCAAAAAAACAAAATTCCCGTTTTCTTTAATAAAAAGAATTTAAAGCATCAATGGAGCTTTAAAACGCTAATTACGCTTGCAAAATGCTAGTTTTTCTGCGGAAAAATCGCGGGAATTTAAAATGCGATTATCCCGCGGAATGGAAATCCGGAATTCTCGCGGTAATTTCCGCGAGAGTTCCGATACGTGTGAACTTAGCCTTATAGTGCTCATGGCCAAAAGTCAGTGTACAAGGCACAGCAGATTTGCACTATGGATCTGCTCTATTAGGCCTCAGTCACATGTCCTGGTTTTCCAGTACTGAAAAAAATAGTACCAATGTTATCCATGTCCGTGTGTACGTGTGTTGTCCGTGTACCATTCAGGTGCTGGTCGTGTTTTTCTATCTATCTATCTATCTATCTATCTATCTATCTATCTATCTATCTATCTATATTTGTGCACATTTTTAACACCTAAACATCTGCTATTTCTATTCTGGTATGTCACACATGGATGGTGCTCAGGGGTGTCACACTTCATGTCATCTGTTTGCATGTGACGCATTAACCTCCATGCTGCCAGATAAAAAATAGACAAGTTTATGTGTGGGACACAAGGACATGCAGTCTCTGTGAAAACACGGACATCTGCGCAGCGCCGTAGATTGTAATGGGTGTTCATGCGTAAAGCTGTTTGCCCACGTTGCGCTTTTTATGTGTTTCTGCCACGCTTTTGCGGCCGCGGAAACGCTTTAAAAAAGCTTTAAAAACGCATCCCCATGCAATCCTATGGGATTCCGCAGTTGCTGTGCCCATGCTGCGGATTTTACCACTGCGGAATCGAATAGCGGTAAAATCTGCAGCATGTCCATTATTTCTGCGGAATCGCGGTGATTCCGAAGCCATAGGATTGCATTGAAACGCTCACTTTAGGCATGTGGCTAGGCCCATCATGCGTGACGTGAGCTCTTCATGTGCAGATGGTACCCAGGGTCTGGAGGAGAGGAGACTACCCACGGCAGGGAGTTGCGGAAATGCTGCGGACATTTCTGCAGCATTTCTGCAATGTGGGCACTTAGCATAAGTGTCTTCAGTACGTGTGAAAACTGTCATAACACGTACAGTAGAGACAGACGTGTGAAGAAGGCCTTATATAAAGAGCATTGGTAATTAGCCACTCTTGCCTACAACACAGCTGCATCAATGTAAGCCATATAGGCAGTGCACAGTGGCTGTATGACTTTCTAGATGAGAGACGTACATCTATCCTTCTGTGAAACAAATGTATTGAAACATTGTTCCCCAGAAATCATTCTAGATAAAAAATAATTTCCATACATTTTGAAGTTATTATTTATATAATTATTTGTGTCTAGAATTGTTTCTGGGGAAGAATATTTTAAGACATACAATGCTATTACAGCATACAGTATATCTTCTATCTGGTTAGTATGGCATTTAGCTGATAAAAAAGTAATAGAGATAAGCAAATTTATTCCATTGGAATTGAATTCTACAAAAATCCGCATTCTGGAGAATACAGAGTTTTTGTATTTTGCTCAGTACAAATTTATCAAAATGGTGGCCAGCTGCGGCCGTCATCTTGCTGAATAGTAGAGAGCTTGCACAAGGTTAAAAAGAAAAAAGCATTCTCAGCTCTCTGGACGACTCTGGTCACTACCTGCTGTATGGTCCTCCATACCTCTATCACATCGCATCGTGTGAGCAGTATATATTTTTTTTAACTTTTTATGAGCCACTTACCTCACCAGGCTCCAAGACCTACTTGCAGCCAGAAGCCCTAGTCTAGAGTGAATAATACATCGGCGATGTGGCATGACAGATGCACAGAGAACCAGACAATGGGCAAGGAAGCAGCGGGAGTGTCCGGAAATGTGAGCCGTGAGTGTAAATATATACATTTTTGACATCTAATATTTATTATGCTCTGAGTTCTGGAGAGATCCGCAGAAAATAATAAGGAACATTCAATTTGCAGAGAATAACTTCTATGCGACCTGAACTTCAAGTCAAACAGGCGAATTTTAATTTTGTCTACTCTATATGCCTCTGTAAGAAATCAGCAGCACATGGTGGTACAGTATAGACCAAATGCAGCTCTAAAAGGGCTGTAATGTGGCCTTGTGCATGAGCCCTAAATGTGCTCTCAAAGATGTCATGATTCTTAATAAATAGTTATGAAGCTCTTCCTTCTGATTTTGTTCTTTGGCCATGTAATATTTTACCTTCTCATCTTGAAATTTTAAAGGGGGGAAAAAGTAACTGAAAAATGGAGCTAAAAAGCCATAAAAAGTTAACTAGCTATTTAAAGCTCATCAAATATAGTCATTTTTTTCTACATTAGGTAAGTTTTCCATTTCAACACAGTGGAAGAAACTTTTCAATTTATGTCATGGAAATATTTCCTATTACAAAAGGTTATTTTTTCAGCTATGAAGAAACCACTTTATTTCCATGAAAGTGTACAGTGAAAAGTTAATGCATTTGTTTTGCTAGCAAGTTAGTCTTAGAGTTCCCGTAACAACTCTGCTTAACATTACGAGTGATACATAAGAGCCCTAAACAAGTGTTCCATCTCCTTCAGTAAATGGTGTCAGAAAGGTAAATACAGAAATGCCGATGCAGTATCATGGATGGTTCCAAGGCTAACAGAAAGCTATTTATCTTGTACCGTACTCAAAAAAATAGAATTCTGGGGGAAAAGAAAATATGAGTACACCACGCTCATTAATTTCCTGACCTTGCTTAAAATGTTCTATATATCTGGTGACAGTTTGTTGTGAGTTATGAAAAATTTCTTAGATATTACGAGATTTTTTCTTCATTCTGTAGTGGGGTTTTTTTTACTGTTAAGAGTGGGATTGCATTAATAATTGTTAGTGATGAGCGTGCATGCTGCCACTACTCAGTACTAGCCAGAGCATCTCACTGCTTGAGATGCTTGGAGCTCGCCAAGTATTAAAGGGGTTAAACGGCGGGAGCTTGGGTCCCCGCCCTGAATGTTTGGCGCTCTTTAGAGGGGCAACAAACATGCAGGGACTGTCTGCCACACACTGTAATGCTGCAGCCATGTTGGTTGTGGCATTACTGTGATTGGCTGGCCGCACAACGTCATTATGTCTATATCAGACCTGACGCCGCCATGCTCATCACATGCTCTGTCTGTGTGTACAGCTGTGTGCGGGTGTCTGTGTGTGCGGCTGTGTGTGGGTGTCTGTGTGTGCAGCTGTGTGCGGTAACGCTCCCGCCAGTGCTGTCGGTCACAGCACTGCGGAGTCATGCTGGCAGCGTGATTCAGCAGCTGATTGTGACCCACAGTGGTGATCTGCGGTAAAAAAGCAGGCTTGGCCTGATGAGACTACTGCTCCCATCGGGCGATGTCTGGTGTCACTGATAACAGTGACAGCAGTTGCCGCTGATGAGAGAGTAGTATCATCTGCTGGCGCCTGTGCTCACCGTTAAAAAAAAGTAAAATTATATACATATTCACATAAAAATAAAAATAAAAACCCATTATACTCACCTCACACCAAAACCTTGAAGCCCTCGTCTCCTAGAAATAATGTCAAATAATGTTAGGGCTGGGAACCAAGGAAACCACCAGACAGAGATTAGGACTGAGTTCAGACAAGGTCAGGAACAGAAACAGGAGAAGATACAGGAATAGGACACAGTACACACCAGGACGGATACGGGAAAAAATACTGGACAAAGACACAGGCCTGAGTATGCAGCCCTTAGGGAGGCGTAAACAAAAGACACCAAGTGCACAGAAACAGATGTGGGTATGCAGCACCCAGAAAAGGCAGGAACAGGACAGGACCTGGCACCTAAGCAGCAAGACAATGACTGAGAGAAATAGTTGCTCAGGCATTCTCCTATGGGCGAGGATGCCTTAAGTACTCGAGACCTCTTGACAATTGGCCGGGGACACATTAGGCAGGAGCACACTGACTCAATAAGAGCCAGAAAGTGCTGATGCCACCCCCCTATGCACACAGCCAGAAAGTGTGCAGAGAGCAGGCAGGAGGCAAGAGGCATACAGCATGGAGCCAGCAGAAGACAGAACTCACCGCATGGCCCGGAGTAGTGTGTAAGTTGGTGTGTAAGGAAGGTGGGGGATGGGAGACCATGCAGTGATGCCAGCAGGGTTGTTACAAATACTTGGTATATCCAAGCTGCAGTCCAAGAAGAAGAGCAACAAATTTAGATCACCACCTATGTCCAATTTATAATTTCTATAATTAATGTGGGTCAACAGTAACACCATATTCTCATACATTTCTTTCATGTGTACGGCATGTCCAATAGGTATAGAAGGATAGATATTTCTGTTGTGTAGTAAAACAGCCTTCAGACTTAATACTGACGAGTCAATGAACAGTCGCCATTCCTTCGGGTCATGTTCACATCCAAGAGCACCAAATAACCCCAAGATGTTGTTGCAAAAGTTTAAACTGTCGACATGACCACCCACATCACGTCAGGTCCTGTTCCAGCCATCGCAAGCAGTAAGGGCGCAACTGCCTACTATCACTGCTGGGACTCTGTCCATGTGCCAGCTGCGTACACTGGTGCGCTGAAACCCATGGTGAGCCCTTTCACCAGCAGTGTGGGAAAGTCCTCACTATCACGTGAGTACCAGCATCACAACAGGTCCTGCTCCAGCTACCGCTCACAGCCAGCACTTGGTTCCATGCTGTGAACGCCGGGACTTCCTCTTCATGCACTTAGCTGCCCGAAGATCAAAGAAGAGCTCTCCTTCAACCTGCAAAGGTAACGCTCAGCACCTTTAAACTCTTATTACCCTTTGGGAACTGCCGCCGGCCGGGGCACTTTCCCTCAGACTTTGCAAAGTGACTTAATCCATTCACGTTAATGTGAGACATTTTCACCATCGGACTATATACCTCTGGGACTAATCGGTACTATCTTTTGATGGAAGTTTTCTATTGCGGGAAGCTTGTTCCCTGACTGTTCCACTATTAACCTTTTGTTGCCCATATAGTGTCTGCTTTTTTCCCATAGGTGGTCTATAGCATGTAATGGTCTAGAGCATCTTTCTAATAACTTAACCCTTTTTTTCCTTAGGTTCTCTTTTGCAGGCAATACTTGAGGAATAATATTCTCTTCTGAAGCTATCTTGGGTGTGTTGTCAGCATCCTATTGGGCACTATGCAATATCTTATTTATGGTTTAAATATTAAATATATAAAAATTCCTAAAGTGACCTTTACTTTTTCAGTCATGAGAGGCAAGTGTGCGTGAACCTAATCCAATTCTTTATATCTACTATATTGACAAATTTGTGGTTTTTTGTCTAGGTTCGCTGACCAAGTCACTCAGATCAGCTTGACTGAAAAGATGTCGATTAGATGTAGAAGGCAAAAAGTCAGGGATTGCAGCAGTTTCATTTTCCACTGATATTGTTAGTTCATCTTCGTCGTCCTCAATTGTCCATACTTTGTGCAGCTTTAGAACATGAAGACTTTCATCATGTGGCACTGGTCTTATGGCTGAAGGAGGATTAGGATATTCTATTGATTTCTTGTTCTTTGCTGAATATCCTGTTACATTTGTAAGGCAGAAGTAGCAATCTGTTACATGATCTCTCTGCTCTCTCCATACCATTGTGACATCGAACGGCATTGAAGGTCGTGATCCATTCAGCCATGCTCTAAGTTTGTCAGTATTGTCTTTTGATTCCTCCCCTGCCCAGGAGATGTGGTGTGCTCCATACACGGTCAGCCGAATGATTCACTGCACCTGCGTGGAATTCGCATAATAAGAGCTTGCTTATGTGTAGATCAGCGATTTATGTTATTTCGAAAAAAGTTCATACATGAGTTTTTAGAATTATAACAGAATTATATTATAATGTTTCGTATCATTTCTCAAAAACCTTACGTGATAGGAAAAATCTGAAGTCATTTCTGACATCAGCATGAAAAAAATCTATCAGGAACACGCAAAATTGTCCGAGGGACAAAACCTTGGTAACACAGTGTAATATGATATACAAAACTGCAGTTAAAATTTATTTTACTGGAAAACAATTTTAAGAAACATTCTTTCCAAGATAATGACTTGCACTGTATATAAGGCAAAATAAATAAGAGATTAAAAAATACTCTTCCACACCTTGAGCTATGTTCACATGCAGTGTTTTTGCACGTTTTCATTGCTTTCAATGCTGATAAAAACAGGAAATGTAATTTTATCATTTTATTAACTTATCTGGCCATGTGGTATGTGAGACATGATCAGACACATCCTGTCGGTGTGGTTGCATCGGAGCCCCGGAGGTGGGACCCTGCAGGGTGGCTAACCCTGATGGCAATGGGTGGGCAGGGAGAGATCCCTGCAGCTTGGCAGTGGAGCAGAGCTGCAGGGATCCGATGCCGTCCTGCTTCCTGCCCAGCGCTTCCTGTCTGACACAGCACAGTGGGATGATGTCATCATTCAGCACGCGAGTAAGGGGTAGAGAGACTGATTTATGCCACACCCTCTTAAGCACGTCATGGTTGCAGCTGGTAATATGTATGGTGTATATATATATATATATATACATGTATATATGTTGTTATGTGTAATACAATATACATGTTCAGGGAAAGTGTAGTGATGAAGTTAACCCCACTAGATGGGGACACATTAGCACACAGAGAATAGGTTAGGAAATAGTAAACATAGAAGGGGCCAACTGGGGGTAAGTTAGTGAGTTTCCCCCATTTTAGTCAAGCCTGAGAGCCAGGCCTGAGAGCCAGGACAGGGCTGTTGGCAACGTAACATTTAGCTAGTAGCCCAGTGGTCCAGGGCCTGAGAGCCAAAGGTCACAGCAGTAAAGGAATGCAGGGCAGCTCCAATATGTGGCAGCTAACTACGTGGGCAGATGCCCTTATGTCTGGGGTGAAACAGACAGGAGAACTCCTGAAGTTATTGAGACTAACCAGAAGGAATGCTACAGTACCGAACAAGTCGGTACGACCCTGGGACATTCCAGAAGAAGTGAGAGAAAGCACAGGGAAAGAAAAAGATGTACTCTGTGATGAACCCTATGCTGCTTCTGTGACTGAGCTGGACATACTGAGAATGCAACCAAGTAAAATTGTTTATGTTATGTTTGAACTCGACTTTGTATGAAACCGTCAGAAGGAAAATCTCAGCAGATCAGAGAGGACCTTGATGCATCCGAAAGTGGAAAGAAAGGTATACTACAAAGGGGACATTGAGTGCATGTGGCGGAAGACCCGGGCATGATTGAACAACCATTGTCAGCCACAATTACAGCCCTAGCTTCCCCCACACGCGGCTGTTTCAGAGAGAAAGCTGCCGGTGACAAAGATGCTGCTGGGATGTGCTGTGGCTTTGGGGAATGTGCGGAGAGGTGAGTGGTGCTGTGTGTCTGTCTGTCTGCCTGCGTGCTTGTGTGTGTATGTGGTGCGGTGCATTGCAGTGCTTTGTGTGTGTGTTAGAGAGTGGTGCTGTGCTGTGTGTGTGGTACTGTATGTGTGAGTGTGGTTCTCTGTGTGTATTGGAGATGTGTATTGGAGATTGGCATTGATGTGGGTGATGGAGAGAGCAGTGATGGGGTGGTGGGGGTGAAGGCAGTGTTGGTGGAAAGGACGATGGGGTGGTGGGGGAGGAGGCAATGATGGAGGTGGTGGAATGGGCAATGATGGGGTGGTGGGGGAGAAGGCAATGATGGTTGAGGTGGAACTGACAATGATGGTGTGGTGGAAAGGACAATGGTGGTGGGGGAGGAGGCAATGATGGGGTGGTTGGGGAGAAAGCAATGATGGAGGTGGTGGAATGAGCAATGATGGGGTGATGGGGAGAAGGCAATGATGGTTGTGGTGGAAAGGACAATGATGGTGGTGTGGGAGGCAATGATGGAGGTGTTAGAATTGGCTATGATAGGGGTGGTGGGGGAGAAAGCAAAGATGGTTGTGGTGGAGAGTGCATTGATGGTAGTGGTGGAAAGGACAATGTTGGTGGAGGATAAAGCAATGATGAAGGTGGTGGAAAGGGCAATGATGTAGGTGGTGGAATGGGCAATGATGTAGGTGGTGGAATGGGCGATGATGGGGTGGTGGGGAGAAAGCAATGATGGAGGTGGTGAAAAGGGCAATGATGGAGGTGGTGGAATGGGCAATGATGTAGGTGGAGGAATGGGCGATGATGGGGTGGTGGGGAGAAAGCAATGATGGAGGTGGTGAAAAGTGCAATGATAGGGGTAGTGGGTGAGTAGGACAATGATGGGGTGGAGGGGGCTGCATTATACCCTATGAGGGGGGCTGCATTTTACTATATGAGGGGGATGCGTTATAATTTAAGAGGGGGCTACATTATATTCTGTGGGGGGCTGCATTGTTCTCTCAGGGAGCTACATTATATTCTGGGGGGCTAAATCATACTATATGAGGGGGGGCTGCATTATGCCCTATGAGTGGGATACAGTATATTCTATGGGGGACTGCATTATACCTTATGAAGGGGTTGCATTATATTCTGAGGGGGCTACAATATATTCTGTGGAGGGGCTGCATTATAGTATATGAGAGGGCTGCATTATACCCTATGAGGATGGCTGCAGTATAATCTATGAGGGGGCTGCATTATATTCTATTAGGGGGCTACATTATATTCTGTGAGGGGGCTGCATAATATTTTATGAGGGAGGCTACATTATATTCTGAGGGGGGCTACTTTATATTCTATAAGGGGGCTGCATAATATTCTATGAGGAGGCTACTTTATATTCTATGAGGGGGCTACCCCAACCCCTGCTACATAACTAAGACGCATACTACCTTATATTATACCCTGATATTAGCGTGTTTTATCACACAATTGGCTACATAGTGGGCCCCAAGAATGATTTTCTCTGGCAAAAGGTGTAAAAGCATGAAAGCCGGCAAGAGAAAAAACATACAGTGGACAAGTTGCTGCTGTGTATCAATCTGCAATGCTGGCTCCCCGTGAACTGCGACGTGGAATTGTCATTAGCGACAATGAACGGAACTTTCTAGTGCAACATTCCTTTCACAGGTATTCCAAGCTTAACGAAAGTAGAAATTGTGGCCAAGAAAGTGTCAGGTTATTTCAAATAATCTTAAGTGGCAAAGCACACTTTCTTGGCTATTGGTTACCACCACTTCCTATCCGCTTACACCCAGCTAGATAGCTTGAGGTCATTTCAACATTAAACAAGCTGTTTTCCTTAATAGAGCTCAAAATGTATTCAATACAAAGCTAGGAGGCCTTAGAGAGATATATATGTATTTTCCAGGCAAATAGAGGTTCTTCAGTATTGCAATTGGCGTCAAACGCATTTTTTGGTAAAATTCTACAAAACGGGGCAATTCATATTTCTGACAATCCGCTCATTTCTACTGATATCACTACTAGTACAGAAAGTTTTTTGTAATTTTTTCAGTCAAAATTTTCATCTTTCTATCAATCTATCCATTTATAATTTTTTACAGCACATGAAATATGTTCTCAATTGTAGGCATATGACGCTGCAAAGAAATTTCATTAAGTGAATCAGTAAGTATTTAATTTTCTGCTTTCTTTCAAGGTGCAAGTACAGCAGAAAATAAAGTATTATTGACTCACTTGTGTCCTCAACTCAGGCATTAGGGATCTTAATATGTTAATATTCTGTCATCTCTTCATTCTTAGCATCCTTATTATCTGACGTATCTCTTTCTTTCCCTGTCCATGGTGCTGATACAATTAATCATGAACAATAGCTATAGCACATGTTCGTTTTCTCGATCTTTTAACCGTCAGTTCCTCATAGTTTCAACTTCTGCTACTACAGTATGTTTAGAGTTTTCTTTTAATTGAAGTTCCATATATGATTTAACTTTACTGTCTATATTGTGAAAATAACATTTTTAGATTTAGTTAAAAAAAAAGCTTTACAATAACATCCTCACAGTAGAGGTTTGAAAACATATACTACATGCTTCTAAGAATAATAAGAATTAAATATATTGAAATACAGACTTGCAAATATATCAGTACCTACATCCTATACTAGTCATATTAGAAAAACCCATGAACCTCAGATCAAAACAAATATCTATAATCACTATGTTTCTCAAAATAAAGAGTGTATTGTTCGTCCACTAAGTCATACTCGTAAAACACAGAGTTCCTTGTTCATAGGTATATATTACTTCAAAGGAACAGATGCTTCAATGGTTCCCAAATGCACAACGTGAATGTTGATTTAAACAATTAAACAGTTAATTCACAAGATGTAAGATACTGTCAGCAAATGGGAATTACATGAATTGTGAAGGTTAAACAATAAATTTGCCAGAATTTGAAAATAATGCAACCATAGTCAGCCTGAATCTGACACATTATCATGAGATGCCGCGACATTTCAGACAAAACATACTTTGAATAGCCAGCAACAATGCAGCTAGTTTCTGATTCATGCTGCCCGTAGTTTGAATAGACTTGAACTTTAACTTGTACCTTATCTTGTTTAACATGCTCTCCGTAGGAAGAGAAGAACGGCAACTTCTATCATAGTTAATGATAATGATTATACAGCACCTGTTATGGTTATTGCTAAGGTGTCCAGCTTCCATTACTGGAAACATCTAATCTTTTAGCTTGTTTAGGAGAATATAGTGCAAAAGATAATCATACTGTCCCTCAAGCAGACAGAGGGAGTAGTGAATTTAGCAACTTATGAGATGTGCTGATGCAAATTAGTATTGATAGTAGAGCAAATAAGAAAAAATGTGAGGTGAAATATGGAAATGAAGATGAAGTCTGAAGAGAAGCAAACAAGAGCCTAAAATGCAGGGGGAAAAAGTAACCTATACATAAGAGAAGTACAAAGTGTGACCATCAGATAAAGAGTTCAATTATTTAAAAAAATTAGATAGACTGCTTCTTCCTTACAGAACTACCATGGAATCCATGGATATACAGTGGGTACGGAAAGTATTCAGACCCATTTAAATTTTTCACTCTTTGTTTCATTGCAGCCATTTGGTAAATTTAAAAAAGTTCATTTTTTATCATTAATGTAAACTCTGCACCCCATCTTGATTGAAAAAATCAGAAATGTAGACATTTTGGCAAATTTATTAAAAAAGAAAAACTGAAATATCACATGGTCATAAGTATTCAGACCCTTTGTTCAGTATTGAGTAGAAGCACCCTTTTGAGCTTGTACAGCCATGAGTCTTCTTGGGAATAATGCAACAAGTTTTTCACACCTGGAATTGGTGATCTTCTGCCATTCTTCCTTGCAGATTCTCTCCAGTTCCGTCAGGTTGGATGATAAACGTTGGTGGACAACAATTTTCAGGTCTCTCCATAGATGCTCAATTGAGTTTAGGTCAGGGCTTTGACTGGGCCAGTCAAGAATGGTCACAGAGTTGTTCCGAAGCCACTCCTTTGTTATTTTAACTGTGTGCTTAGGGTCATTGTCTTGTTGGAAGTAGGACCTTTGGCAAAGTAAGAGGTCCAGAGCACTCTGGAAGAGGTTTTCATCCAGGATATCTCTGTACTTGGCCGCATTCATGTTTCCTTCAATGGCAACCAGTCATCCTGTCCTGCAGCTGAAAAACACCCCCATAGCATGATGTTTCCACCACCATGTTTCACTGTTGGGATCGTATTGGGAAAGTGGTGAGCAGTGCCTGGTTTTCTCTACATATACCGCTTAGAATTATCACCAAAAAGGTCTATCTTCATCTCATCAGACCAGAGAATCTTATTTCTCATAGTCTGGCAGTCCTTCATGTGTTTTTATTAGCAAACTCTATGCAGGCTTTCATATGTCTTGCACTGAGGAGAGGCTTCTGTCAGGCCACTCTGCCATAAAGGTCCGACTGGTGGAGGGCTGCAGTGATAGTTGACTTTGTGGAACTTTCTCCCATCTCCATTTTGCATCTGTGGAGCTCAGCCACATTGATCTTGGGGTTCTTCTTTACCTCTCTCACCCAGGTTCTTCTCCCACGATTGCTCAGTTTGGCTGGACGGAGAGGTCTAGGAAGACTTCTAGTGGTCCCAAACTTCTTCCATTTAAGGAAGACCACTGTGCTCTTAGGAACCTTGAGTACTGCAGAAATTATTTAGTAACTTTGGCTAGATCTGTGCCTTGCCACAATTTTGCCTCTGAGCTACTTGGCCATTTCCTTTGACCTCATGATTCTCATTTGGTCTGACATACACTGTGAGCTGTGTGAGGTCTTATATAGACAGGTGTGTGCATTTCCAAATCAAATCCTATCAATTTAATTGACCAAAGCTGGACCCCAATGAAAGAGTAGAACCATCTCAAGGAGGATCACAAGGAAATGGACAGCATGTGACTTAAATCTGAGTGTTTGAGCAAAGGGTCTGAATACATGTGATATTTCGGTTTTTCTTTTTTAATAAATTTGCAAAAATTTCTATATTTATGTATTTTTTCATTCAAGATGTAGTGCAGAGTATACATTAATGATAAAAAATGAACTTTTTTGAATTTACCAAATGGCTGCAATGAAACAAAGAGGGAAAAATGTAAACGGGACTGAATACTTTCCATACCCACTGTATATGTATGTACTTGCAATACCTCTTTAATGCCAAACATTCTCAAAGTGCATTATTTGTCAATGTACAGCCTTAAAAAAGTTACAAAGTAGAGTATTACATGTGTAAAGTCCTGAAAAGTGAAATTTGCACTTTTACTAAATAAAGCCATATACAGTCTAAGAAGAGCTACAGTGAGCCACCTTATAGCCAAAAAAGTTCATATAGTGCAAAACAGTTCACAATGTGTCCTATACATTTAACAGACAATCCAAAGTATTAAAGCATAATAACCAGGACGCAAAGGAGCTACCCGAATGTTAAACATGGAGGACCGTGAAGACTGAAAAAAACTTATACAAAAAAAGGTTCTCAAATAAATTCATTTAAAAATAATTTTTATTTAACCATGTCAAAATATTTTTAAAAAGGGATAATGACACACATGAAAAAAACAATGCACACATTGAGCATGAGGAAGAGTTCTGCCCTACAATAAGAGATTGATAAAATCCCTAGATAAATAATTAAAGTGCTAAAAAATTATTTTTAAATGAATTTATTTGAGGACCTTTTTGTGTATAGGTTTTTGCATTATAACCAGGTTAAAAGAGGTCAGCTTTTTCCCACTGTTGCCCTGAGAATGTATTTTTTTATTTTTATTTTTAATGTAGTTCCAGACTTTCAGGATTTTTTATTTAGTGCTATTTTTAATGGTCTTTACCAAGGCAGGGTTGGGTCCTTAGGCTGCTCTAAACTATTACCTTTTCAGCAACTTTGCCTTGGTAAAGACCATAAAAAATGTCCCATATTTCTGGAACCGTATGGTGTCATTAAAAAGTAAACAAAATAAAAACAGATTTCCCTGGGGATCAGCTGGAATAATATAAGAGTCACAAATACCCACTTTTGACCTAGTAAATGGGTTCTCTTAGGTGACCGGTGAGCTGTTTCTCATGTTATTCATACCCGACACAGTTTTTGGCTTAAATTATAAGATAACTTTATAAATCTTGGGTTTACTATTGAAATTAATTTGGAAGACACATTGCAAAGAGACCTTGGAATTTCTATCAATAAGTTAAAAGATTTGATGAGGCTTAAAGGTTGGGAAATTAAAAAAAAAACATTTGCATCAGTAGTCAAGCTGCTTTTCTAAGACCACGCTGACTGATGTCAGTTTCTTGTGCATATAACACACTGTTGTGATGTTATCATGTGTAAATTATTTTCCCAAAATGCTGAGTGGTTCCCAAAATCATGCCTTTGCGAAAAAATAAAAATGATCATTTTCTGAATCTCTGATCCTCATGCAGCGAAGAAGAAATTAAATATTATAAATTTAAGTCTTAGAGCAAAAGTAGTCATGGTTGGAAAAGCATGTTTGGCCACCCCTAAAACAGCTCCGTCTGGCAAATTGACCAACTCTAATCTCCGTTTATACCGTGTTTGTTCAAAGACATAATTTTTGGTTAAGATGGTTTGTCTTGGAAATGTACCACTTTGTATGCCGCTACTTTGCATATACCACAGAAGCCTATTCCTACAGAGAGGACTGTCTATTTCTAAAACCAAGCTCATCTTCTCTTTCATACGACAAAACATCATAGACCTTGTTCTCTGGAACTGTGATATTTTGTTTAAAAATATTTTTCATTATAATATTGAAAAATTATTACTTAATCATTTAATTTTTAACAAAACTTTAAATTGTATAATTGTATTACTTCATATCTGTTTAGGATCAGCGTCTAATTTTAACTACTATAAAAATCATAGTTTATACCTTCAAACAATTATCTGGTATAAAACTGCTTAAAACATCAGAATATTTGAGGATTATTTGTATAAATTATTAGCAATTTTTACACCAGTTTGGGTCAAGTCCACCAATGTTTGGAAAATGGGCGAACTTTGTACGGGAGGGGGCAGGGCTGAACGCAACAGACAAATTCATTATAATTTATGCAACAAAAGTGGTGTTAAGTAAACCAGCACCAAATTGATTAAGAGGCACACACCTTATAATAAGAGTTGAGCGAATATGCTTGGAATCGGTCTCCGAATCTGAATTTGCCATATTCGTGCCATATTGGTATCTTATTTGTGCCGAATTTATGTTTGATGATCAGTTCCGAACATATTCCTCCTCCTTCTCAACCTGCCTCTGCCTTCGACACAAGCGACCACTGCTTACTGCTACAGATTCTTTCTAGCCTTGGCATCAAAGACCTTGCCCAGTCCTGGATTGCCTCATACCTTTCTGACTGCACATTCAGCATTTCCCACTCCCACACTACCTCCTCATCTGCCCTCTCTCTGTTGGAGTCCCCCAAGGCTCTGTCCTGGGACCCCTGCTTTTTTTCATCTATACCCTTGGCCTAGGACAACTCATAAAGTCCCATGGCTTCCAGTACCACCTGTATGCGGACAACACTCAGATCTACCTCTCTGGCTCAGATGTCACCTCTCTGCTGTCCAGAATCTCAGAGTGTCTATCAGCCATATCCTCCTTTTTCACCTCTCGCTTCCTAAAACTCAATGTTGAGAAAACTGAACTCATTACACAGGTCAACGAAAAAAAATTTTTTTTCTGGTGTCCAAAATATTTTAATGAATTTGGGGTATTTTTGGGGTGCTGATTCTGAATATGTCATCAGTTTTGCCAGATTGGCTCAAGTTTTTGAGATTTTTGGTATCTTATTTATAGCACTTGTTGGTAAATGCGACGCATCATCTCATTAATTTCTTTGGATTAGTACTTGAACTGAGCAGTTCTCAATATAGTTTTGTGTTAATTAGTGTTCTAAAAGTTTGTTCATAGCTTGATTTTTGCACTAACTTTATGTTGTTGTCTGTTTTCCAGTGAAAAGCATGAACTCATCATGAAGAAGTTGTCTTAACGATCCAGACTCATTCTGTTACATTTGTGGTGAATATACACTGCCAAAACATAGAAGAAACATAACAGACTTCGTAAAAAAAGTGTATTTTGCCTATTTTGGGGTTATGCTTGGGGACCAAGACAAGTTTTGGGCACCACACATAGTGTGCAAAGCATGTATCGAATTATTACGAAAATGGAGCAAAGGACAAAGAAAAAGCTTCAAATTTGGTGTTCCAATGGTGTGGAGAGAGCCAAAAAATCATCATGATGACTGTTATTTCTGTGCAGTGCAAGTGCAAGGATTCAATAAGCATAAGAAACGAAAATGGGAGTAACATGGAATCTGCAAGAAGGCCTGTCCCTCATTGTGAAGATGTGCCTGTACCTGTGTTTACCATAAATAACAGTCATCATGATGATTTTTTGGCTCTCTCCACACCATTGGAACACCAAATTTGAAGCTTTTTCTTTGTCCTTTGCTCCATTTTCGTAATAATTCGATACATGCTTTGCACACTATGTGTGGTGCCCAAAACTTGTCTTGGTCCCCAAGCATAACCCCAAAATAGGCAAAATACACTTTTTTTACGAAGTCTGTTATGTTTCTTCTATGTTTTGGCAGTGTATATTCACCACAAATGTAACAGAATGAGTCTGGATCGTTAAGACAACTTCTTCATGATGAGTTCATGCTTTTCACTGGAAAACAGACAACAACATAAAGTTAGTGCAAAAATCAAGCTATGAACAAACTTTTAGAACACTAATTAACACAAAACTATATTGAGAACTGCTCAGTTCAAGTACTAATCCAAAGAAATTAATGAGATGATGCGTCGCATTTACCAACAAGTGCTATAAATAAGATACCAAAAATCTCAAAAACTTGAGCCAATCTGGCAAAACTGATGACATATTCAGAATCAGCACCCCAAAAATACCCTAAATTCGATGAAATATCTTTGGCACCAAAAATGCTGTTGACCAGTGTTATCTTTCCTCTATCACATGTATCTTCCCTACCCGATCTATCTATTATGGTAAATGGCATCACGCTCTCTCCCGCACCTGAAATCCGCTGCCTCCGAGTAACTCTCGACTCTGCCCTGTCCTTCAAACCACACGTCCAAACTCTTGCCACCTCCTGTCGCCTCCAACTCAAAAATATTTCCAGCATCCGTCCCTTCCTCAGCCCTCAATCTACTAAAACTCTTGTACATGCCCTCATCATTTCCTGCCTTAACTACTGCAACACTCTCCTATGTGGCCTCCCTGCTAACTCTCTTGCACCACTCCAGTCTGTCCTCAACTCCACCTCTCTCCTCGCTACTCCCCTGTTTCTCCCCTCTGCAAATCTTTCCACTGGCTCCCAATTCCTCAACAAATCCAGTTCAAACTACTAACACTGACGTACAAAGCCATCCACAACCTGTCCCCTGCCTATATCTCTGAACTAATCTCCCAATATCTTCCCTCACGTAATCTTCGATCCTCCCAAGACCTCCTACTCTCCTCCACACTTATTCGTTCCTCACACAACCACCTCCAAGACTTCTCCCAAATAACCCCATCCTCTGGAATTCCATGCCTCAACACGTCCGACTATCCACCACCCTCGGATCCTTCAAACGGAACCTGAAAACCCATCTTTTCAGGAAAGCTTACAGCCTGCAATGACCATCCTGCCGCCTCACCACTGCCTGAGCTGCCGCCCCTTCACCAACAGAGCTGCTGCACCCCCGACCTTCTGTCTCTTCCCCACTATCCCATAGACTGTAAGTCCGCAAGGACAGGGTCCCCTCCCCTCTGTACCAGTCTGTCATTGTAAATCTGTTTACTGTTAACGATATCTATAACTTTATATGTAACCCCTTCTCGTGTGCAGCACCATGGAATTAATGGTGCTATATAAATAAATAATAATAATATTAGTTCATTTCTACTCCCATTGACTCAATTCTATTTATAATGAATTTGGTGTACCTTACTCAAACCTAGAATGCCAGTCTTTATAAATTGGGGCCTAAATGTTCACAAAAAAGGTCCACTTCAGTACAGGAGTATTTATACTGCACGATAATTGTGAATGGGCATTGTTAAAAATATTGGTTTCACAACTATCTGGCTGTATAGACAGGTTGCCGATAACCGAATGAACAAGCAAAACACTTATTCCTTGGGTGAAATGACCTTTTATGCGGCATAAAAGATCATCATTCTTGGCATGCATCGTTCTGTGTAAACAGGACTTGCGCTGCCAAGAACAATGGCCATCTATGTGCACTGAGCAATGTAGTATAGATTGCTCAGTGCGCATCATTTGCTTGTGTAAACAGGCAGCAGATCAGTAACAGTTTACTGATCAGCAGATTGTGCCGCTGGTTGGTTGATGTAAACAGATCTTTAGTCCAGGTGTGAACATATCATTGGTGCAAACTGTGCAGCCGCACAAGGGCCCCAGAGGTAAGGGGCCACTTCCACTTCCAAATCAGCATACAGCTTCTGCCATAGACAGGCGCCCCTGGGGGAGTCAACAAGCCACTCAGAGTATATATCTAGATAAAAGACTAGAACAATGAGCAAAATTTTGTCCCTGAGATGAATACAAGCCGTGACGATTCTGAGGTAATTCCCCTTTACAGACATGGTCTTTACTCATTGTACTATCGCTGCTAGATAGTTTATATTATGCATAGAATGTTCATTGCTCTCCACATTGTAAAGTGATGCTGACCATATAGTAGATAGGACTATTATTATTATTAGTGAATACTTGTATTAATTGTATTTATTGTGTGTGGTGTGTTATTGCATCCATTGTAGATTATAAGGGTGTAGCTTACCCAGTAGGCTCGTCATGTTCCTCGGTTATCTATAGCCTTAATTTCCATTGCGGAACACTATCATCAGCATGTACCCATCCTAAAATGTCTGATAGAGGGAAATTAGGGATTATCCAAATGCAAACAGAAAAGGGGGAGACTTTAGATTTTTTTAATTGACTTTTTTAATTCAATTTAGGGTTTATACTTTCAATGTATAAAATACGCTCCTAAGATCACACAGAATCCAAATCTCCCAGTTTTCTAATGCTCGCCTGTATATGAATCAGGACGTGCTGGGACATGGAAGGTCAATACAGGAAACTGAACCCTAAACCATTCTATAGTGGTAATATTTGGGATCTACCGATAGGGCAAAACTAATTTGGTCGGCTGTCCCAAAGCTGTTTGCTATCGTAGTGCCAGCACTGGTGGACACAAACAGAAAAGGGCCCCTCTGCAAGAACAATATATGGGCCCTTTGTAGTCCAAGAGATCCTAAAAATGCAAAAGTTTGCATGGTTTGTAGGTGTAAATGGGCCCCCTTACCTCTTGGGCCCCAATGATATGTCCACCCCTGAGTACCAGGATAGGACTGAATATAATGCAACATCATAAGTTACAGAGTTATCACTGAAAAATATTCAGAATTGAGAGCCCTCAGTGGTTGATGCCTATTAATGGCTGAGTTATCACTGTGAATTCTTCTGGACATGATGAACACTTTTAGCTCTGCTACATTTGCAGTTTTAGCTTTCTAACTGCATAGAAGTAGCTTTCACCTTTCCATTGCAGGTTGTGTCCGCTTTTAGTTTGAGCCCTTTTATAGGTATAACCTTCCCAAAGATGGGACACCCCAGGGGGGCAGGAGCTTGCACTGATGTAAAACACTCCAACTCTTTTTGAAACCCCTCTGTCTGCAGTCTGCTGCCCCTGGATGTGTGCCTACCTTATAGCAGGAGTGTCCAGCAGACTTAGCAATCAGCAGGCATTTCCAGGAGTTATCTGGGGGAGAAAAAAAAAAGTAGACAGGAGGAGTCTGGAAGTCAGTGACTGCTAAACTTGGTCTGATTTTGAAAAAAAAATTCTTTCCTTCACCCTCACTTACAATACACTACAGCCCTGCTGCTTCTCCTGCTGCTGCCTCAACTGCCTGCAAAGGACCTGACCTAGTATAGACCATAAAGGGGGATTTCGCATTGTAAAGGTGGAAGGCTGGGAAACATCTGGAGGCTGCTGAAGAAAACATCCCAAAGAAGACAATCAGACTCCGAGAAGAAACCCAACAAAATCGAAGTTTTCTGCCAGGTGTATGGGACATAGATATTCACATTCTGCACTGAACTTTTAAAGGTAAAAAATATATATATTTTGTATTGACTCCATATATACCGATAGAATTAATGTGATTTTTTTGCTTGTTAGTGGAAGGAATATGTCTTTACATACCAAAATTATACATATGGCAATAACAAGAAAATGAATGAAATTACAGATGTATAATTTGGCACAAGTCATTTTAATGCCGTGTTAGACTCGGACAAGGAAGCAGTACATCGTCACACACAAGCCAGAAAAAGTTAGTTAGTTGTTACTTAGGCAAAAAAAGGGTCTTGTAACCATTGCGATAAGTCCGATCACGCCAGAGGTTTTGCAGTAATTGCCAGGTGACTACTGTCAAATATTACATGAATTTGTTATAGTGTTACCCTAGCCATATAAGTGATTTGTGATTTTACATAGGACTGCAGGTAGGCATACTGCATTGTCTTAAGATGCAGAAAAAGATCTCTTTGTACTGTGTTACCCGTTAGAAAGAAAAATATTACAATTTGAGAGTCCTCGGTGGTTGATACCTTCAGATTTTGTGAATGATGAAGAAACCTGAGTAGTCTTGAAAGTTTGCAGTAATTTGTTACCAACTTTTCAGTTAGCCATTAAAAGGTATCAACCACTGAGGACTCTGAGATTTTAATATTTTTGCATTGTATTAAAGGGTACATGTGTCCGAATGCCCAAATGAGACAGCAGCAAAGTAAGAAATGACACATTCAGCTCTGCTACATCTATGTATGGTAAGCCCATTTACTGGTGGTGCTGCATGTTAGATGTCCTGAGAGCACTCTCAGCCAAATGCAGCAGTGAAGCTCCTGGACCACGTCCCCCTGCCGGCCACCCTATGAATCACAACCTTTCCTGGCTCTCAAGGAGACACTCTACAAGGAAGAAAGATTGAACTTCTAATGGTTTTTATTTGCATTGTACATAATAATACCAACAGTAATTAGCCATTTTCGTCTTGTTTTAGTCATTGCAGTTGTAGCTTAGGGAATCACATAATATATAGACATAAAGCAGCACATTATGCTGTAGACAAGTTAGCCCTACACGTACTAGATGGGTCACTTCAATGAGAATTCGCCCCCCAAGGAATAATGATCCCTTGTGACTAATTCTACAGGCTCAAGTGAGTTTAATGAAATGATGCACACAGATGTAGCAGAGCTGAAGATGTGAGGCTGATTGCTGCACTATGATTAATCTCTTAAGATAAGACAGCAGAGTATGTTGGGCTGATAGCAGTCCTATGCAAGAAATAGCAATATCATTCGCGACCATAGGTGTCTAATCAGAAACCCACGGGGTCACGCGACAGTATGAAAAATCGGTCAGAGTTGCATCCAGAAAAGTGGGACCATTTTTTTTTCATTTGTCATCCATATACAGTCTGATGTTACAGCAGCAGCCATTAATCATTTCCAGTTTCCTATGTCACAGAACAGCCACGTCCCCGTAATAATCGGATGCCATACTGCGGCTCCGCATCTCCGCTTCCGATTCGTTTCCCACTCCCATAGATGTGAATGGCTGAGCCTCAATATATTTTTGGAGGAATCATGCGTTCTGCGATTTTTTTTTCCACAGGCAGATGCAGTCAGTGATGAAAACCCATTGAATTACATTGGTGTAAGGGCGATCCTTTTTTTTAATGGGCAGCATTAGAACCGAAAATACGATCGTGTCCCCCTAGCCTAAAGCTGACAATTACAGCTCTGCTATGTCACTTCTAGGAGCAGAGAAAGATTCCATACAGACAATGGTCTTGAAGAGTGTAAGAGAAACAAGCATTGCTAAACTTTACATCCCTATATTCTGTACACAGAAGGAGAAAGAGAGAAAGGGAAAAAGCCAGAGGGGCGATCACCACACACTACATCATTCAAAGTAGGGGCTTAGAGTGGAAAGGCGAAGCCTAGGCTGGCCAGAGCATAAATCGCTATTCAAGGTGGAGGGAGGAGAGGGCATGTACAGGAAAGCTGGGAACATACTTAGAACCGCTCTTCTGTCAAACTTTCCACTTTCTTTCCTTAAACCACTATATTAAGGTTTCCTGTATTACCGGCGGCGGAGGATGAATACGGTCAGCACTGACTGCTCAAAGTGGGCAATTCATGTGGAAAATCAGGGAGTTGGGTTATTTTAAGATGATATGGAAATAAGGAGAGGAAAAAAGAAAATAAATATTGAGGAATTGCAGAAGTAAAGATTAAACATTTGTCATGAGATTAGTGATGCTCAGCAGGTAAGGGCGGTAGAAAGGAACACATGGCTCTCGGACCAAGGTATACACACTTCACTTGTGTATTTCTACAGTTATCATTGCTTCCATGATTGATTTACAGCTCTAGATTGGAAAGGGATGTTGGAAAATCATGGAGGAAATGTAAGTGGATTGAGACTGAGATTGAGAGAGATATTGATCAATATGAGACAGATATAAGATAGATAGATATATATAGAGAGAGAGAGAGATATGGGATAGATAGATAATAGATAGATAGATCAAAAGATGAATAAATGGATAGATAGATAGATAGATAGATAATAGGTAGATAGATCAAAAGATGAATAGATGGATAGATAAATAGATAGATATGGGATAGATAGATAGATAGATATGGGATAGATAGATATGGGATAGATAGATAGATAGATATGGGATAGATAGATAGATAGATAGATAGATAGATAGATAGATAGATAGATATGGGATAGATAGATAGATAGATAGATCGATAGATAGATCGATAGATAGATATGGGATAGATATGGGATAGATAGATAGATATGGGATAGATAGATAGATAGATAGATAGATATGGGATAGATAGATAGATAGATATGGGATAGATAGATAGATAGATATGGGATAGATAGATAGATAGATAGATAGATAGATAGATATTGGGCAGATAGATATAGGATTCATAGATAGATAGATAGATAGATAATAGATAGATAGATAGATAGATATGGGACAGATAGATATAGGATAGAAAGATAGATAGATAGATAGATAGATATGAGATAGATAGATAGATAGATAGATAGATAGATAGATATGGGTTAGATAGATAGATAGATAGATAGACAGATATGGGATAGATAGATAGATAGATAGATAGATAGATATTGGGCAGATAGATATAGGATTGATAGATAGATAGATAATAGATAGATATGGGACAGATAGATAGATAGAAAGATAGATATGGGATAGATAGATAGATAGATAGATATGGGATAGATAGATAGATATGGGATAGATAGATAGATAGATATGGGATAGATAGATAGATAGATATGGGATAGATAGATAGATAGATAGATAGATAGATATGGGATAAATAGATAGATATATAGATAGATATGGGATAGATAGATAGATAGATAGATAGATAGATAGATAGATAGATAGATAGATATGGGATAGATAGATAGATAGATAGATAGATAGATAGATAGATAGATAGATATTGGGCAGATAGATATAGGATTGATAGATAGATAATAGATAGATATGGGACAGATAGATAGATAGATAGATAGATAGATAGATATGGGATAGATAGATAGATAGATAGATATGGGATAGATAGATAGATAGATAGATAGATAGATAGATAGATAGATATTTTAAAGATAACATGTCACCATGAAAATGCCATCCAATCTGTGGGCACCATGTTATAGAGCTGGAGGTGCTGATTAGATTGAAATTTAGTTTTGTGAGAAAAGATTCAGTATCACCTGTGTTTTAGTAAAGCTCTGCCTTTTCTGGGATTTTCGGTCCAGTGGGCGGTTCCTATCAGTGACTTATATGATTAAATCACAGGTAAAGCAGGATCTTTTCTCACAAGCCTAGATATCAATCCGCTCCACTCCCCCGGCCCTATAACATGGTACCAACATGGTGCCAGCAGATTGGACTGCATTTTCATGGTGACAAGTTCCCTTTGAAATCTAGCAAAACTTTTTCATCTATTACTTCTAGTTTGACATTTCCATCCTCTGTGCTCGTGTGCTCCCCCTGGAGGAAATGATAAGGCTCACTCAGCAGATACAATAAGACTTGTTAAAAATAGCTCATACATTTTCACCATATTAAAAAAAAAAATTGAGACAACGATGAATGGATGATAAAAACTGACATGCTTAGCTGTCATGGTGAGACATATACACCACGCATATTTAGTCCGATGATGGCAAAAATAGACAATGGAAAAGTCAGTGGCTCATGTGTGACGTGTGTGTTCAGATATCGTGAATTTGTGCTATAATACTTAGGTGCGGATGCACAACCAGATCACTACGTAAATCATAAAGAATAAAAAACCATCATGATTGATTATTGTCGGTGTCTGCTCTATAGCAAGGTAATGAGATCAGCGTTATAAGGCTCGAGATCAATGTATACAATAATATATATGATTTTGGGACCGGTAGAACAAAAGTAAAAAATTACGACTCCTCGGCGTATGACACCATTCTCTATACCTGATATAACATCATTGAAAACTCAAGATAAAATAGGCATTAAAAGTTCTCATGTGCCCATTAAGTGCAGCACTTCCCCATTTTTTGGTTTCTATTACGTTTTTCGATGCTAAGGGTTTTTTTTGTCGCTACCACAAGATGACGCCAGGCTGACTCCCTCGTCCTCCTCCCCCCCATCCTCCTCCCTTCCAAACAAGCCAGTCTCTGTGTCTCCAATGTCCAACTTCTCACCAGCAACAAAAGCTATGTTCATCTCGCCCCTAGGACCACATAGTGTGCCAGCTCTCGGCTACTGAGGGCCCATACACGCCAAGAAAAGTAAAGCTTGTTCAAATGTGAGAAAGGGCGAGGGAGAGACAAGGACAGGGAAAATCAGAGGCAGAAATGTGACCGTTATAAGGGGGAGGGAATGGGTTCATTGGAGCAACGGAAACCTTACAAGTTTACTTTTGAGTAATCACTGACTGCTTATGAGACAGAACAGCCCGTCTGTGTATGGGCCGAGTGTATGACTCCTTCTCAGTGGCTTTCAATGGCTTTACAGTACTAGGAAGTTTTTTTCCACCCCATGAATACATTTATTTGATGATGAATCCATGTCACATACCCGTCAAAATAAACGCTACAGATTCAGTTCTTGTACTTTTTTCGGAGTGTTTTCTAATAACACCCTTAGCATATACTTCAGCCATCCAAATTCAGTGCCCTCACTGCGCTAAACTACATTCAACTGCAAGAGATTTTGCAACGTTTTAATGTGTAGTCATTCTTTGTCCCTAAAAAAAAATCAACGCAAATTCTCTTCTCATCAGTTCCCAAGATGGCAAATCAAATTAAAATTGTGATTTTTATTGATTAACACACACAAAATAGTTTTAATTGATTTTTTAACGCTAAGTTGAGTATTTGGTGAGTTTTCGATGTTTCAGAGTTTCGTAACCATTTCCGCACCTATAGGGTAAATTAGGTTGCCTGCATTTTTTTCTTTGCGTTTTTTGTGTTTTTTTACTTGCGCTTTTATTGCGTTTTATCTGCGCTTTTTGTCTCTTGCTGACATAATGTTTTAAATAAAGCTGTTTAGCTTTTGATACTTCCTGGTATGTGGCTTTGATGAAACGCTCTTGATCCAGTCATGTGTGAATTACATGAGATCCTAGTGCGTTTCCGCAGCAGAAACACTCTAAAAGCTCATATGCGTTTTTTACCTTAAGATCTTCCGCCTTTATTGCAAGTCTATGGGGAAAATCCGCACATACCACTCATTGTATTCACAAAAGAAAATGACACGGATTTAAAAATGCTCCGCAGGTCACTTTACGCTGTGGGAACGAGATTTCTGTAAATCCCTTCCACTTTGCTGGAACTGTAAGACGCTGCACCTTTTGTACAGGGAAAATATAGAGCATCAAAAACTCATCTTGGGAACTGAATCTGAGATCAACGAAATTCGATTTAGTGACTCTTGAACTGATAAAACGCATTTATGTTCTTAAATCCTAACTAGTAATACTACGGTTCATTATTAGCTTATCTATCGAAATTCTCATACAAAAACCTTACATTTAGCGGTAACTGTCATGAATATTAAATGTAATTGATTTTCATATTATTTATTTATTTGTTTGCTTTCATTTGATTTTTATGATTTTGCTCACATGGTCTTAGATTTCTTTTCAATCTTTTCAGCCCGCTTCTTTATGAAGGAACAAGTCTTATTCATTAGTAATATTCAACCTGCCGGATTGCTTTTTTTTTTTTAGCTTGTAGAGGTTAAGATACCAGGCAGCGTTATTTGTGGATGCTGAACCTGATTAGTCTATTTTAGGGTGCAGTCAGGAGGTCGTATAAATTGGACCGAGATCAGACCGTAATGCATAGACTGACCGGCTGCTCTCCCGACCCATGTGTGAGAGCTTAGTAGAAATAGAAGTATTTTCAGGAAAGTGGACTTTAAATGCTGTAAAATAGCTAAAATAACAAATAAGGCAGGTACTCATTCTCCACCCATCCAGTGCCTTCTTCCTGCCGCTGCTCGGGTTTGGTGTTTTGACTACAGTGGTGACATCACATTAACAGTGAGCATCACCACCGTAGTCAATCACTGAGCACTGCAGCTCATGCAGTCTACCTCAGCAAAGACATTGCGCTCAGTGATTGGCTATAGTGATGATGCTGAGTGTCGATGTGATGTCACCACCTCAGCCTAAACACCGAGACCTGAGCAGAGAAGGGGAGCCAGTGCTAGACTGAAGTAGAGTGAGTACCATCTCTGTTTGTTATTTTAAGCATTTTAGAGCATTTGGGGTCCACTTCCCTGGAACTAGAAATCTCCTTTAACGGTGACATTGCTTATATGCCTGATCTGTCAATGAGTTGCACTATAACTTCCATCCTTCCCTTCATTCTTTTTCCTTCTTTCTTTCCTTCCTTCCTTCCTTCCTTCCTTCCTTCCTTCCCTTCTTCCTTCCTTCCTTCCTGTCTGAGATTTACTGCTGGCCTTTGTACTACATTTGATATAGTAGTTTATAATATGGAGATGTATATAAATGTTGCACACTTGTTATTTGTGTCAGCCGTGTTATTACACATGCTAGACAGAAATGTTAAATAGTAAATTGGACAACAGCTTTTATCTGCTCTTTCTTTTAGCATTTTTCACAGCCATTCCTTTCCGCAATTTAATTATTATTTTAAACAGAGCTAGGTACCAGCAGTGATGTAACAGCTTCTATATCAAGTTTGTATGTTAGTTTTATTCACTCTCTAGCAATGTATATTCTTCCATCACCACACACTAGATAACATTGCCAACTAGGTTATGATTCTACAACTTAAAGGGAATCTGTCTGTAGGATTAGTCCTCCTGACCCACCAATATGGGCATGTAGGTCATAGGAATCTGAATAAAATGATACCCTGATATCTGTGATCTGATGTCTTAATCTAGAGAAATTCATATTTTTCTTATATGTAAATGAGCTGTAAGGTTCTATGGGCTGTACACTGATCTGTATAAAACTTTTAATTTAAATAAAAGGGGAAATTGCCAGTGTGAACTAAGGAATGATTGACAGTCTGCTCTGAGTATCACACACAGCTCTACAGTTAACACAGTAAGGCGTTCACATGTCAGTATTTGGTGAGCATTTTGCATCATTGCTGGTATGCCAATGGCAGAAGTGGAACTTACTGAGAAAAACTATTATTGAATTATTGATGCCTGTCCTGTATTTTGAAGACACCAGTGGTTCTGACATACCAATATTGATCAAATGCTGACCAAAAATATTGATGTGTGGGTAAAGCCTAAAGCAAAAGTGAACTTTTCTCATTACAAAGATTTTCAGCAGTACTTGTCCTCTCATAGTGCTGGCAGCTCTGTTGCAGAGCTGGGCCTAAATATAACCAACACGGTACAGCAGAGTTGAACCTTATCTCATTACAAACACAGCAAGAACATTTTCCGTTATCCTCTCACAGTGTTTTCAACTCTGCTGTACTGCCTTTTCCTCACACTGGCTGTCTAGGAGATGGAAACTGAAGCACTGAAAAAGGACAACTGCAAATGTTTTTGTAATTAGACAAAGTTCACATCTATTGTACTGTTAGATCTGCTGTACTATGTTAGCTCTGCTGTCTTGTAAGCATTGATGTACTGTGTTAGTTCTGCTGCGCAGTTAGCTCTGCTGTGCTATCATTTTATTCAACTTCAGTGACCTATTGACAGATTCCCTTTAAAACAGAAGAAATTATACACATTGTCACAGCAGCATTAAATTATGTATATATTTACAGAAATATCATTTAATATTTTACTTAATATATATAGTAACTTTTTATATAGGCTTGTTTAATACTGTCTGTGTTTCTATGGTCTAAGACTACAAACAGACCCTGTGTATTATTACCTTGCGGTCATGTCTTTTTTCCTTCTATATGTCTTTAAAAAAGGCAAAAAAAAGGACAGAGCGAGGGAAGCATGATTCAAGATTCAAGCAGGATCATAATATGCACAGGTTGTAGCCTCTAACCATGGAGACAAATAGCTCTGCATAAAAACTGTGGACACCAAACAGGATAATGCTTTTAAAAAATTTTTTGTTGTTTTTATTTAATTTTTAATGCACTCGAGCAAGAAACAAAACTGGTTGCAAAAGTCGGCATACCATTTAAACCTTCTGATATCCGATGTATACAATAATAATATAAGTAATAAATCAGTTCTCGACTTAATAAAAAGATTTAAAAACAAATTGTATCTTCACTTCGATAACTACTGACTCAAAAAGTTATTAGCCTGTAATTGCCCCATATTAAAGCTTGCCAATGTCACAAACCACTGGCCGGTATTGGGAGCAGTGGTTTCTAGATTTGCTGACGCCATTCCCCTGACATCATTGTTTGTAGTTCTGACTTTACACTGCTTGCGCCGGCGAAGTGCTGACCGGACAGTGTCAACTGACTGTCAGTACTGCCATAAAACTGCACAAAGGCAGCAGAATACATAGTGTACCCATAGGTTAGGAGCAATAGCAGCAATTCCAAGCAAGTAATCCTCAAAATCCGTTTCAATTCATCCATGTCAACCTATTAGCCCCAATATTTTCTCGCAGTGTAATTGTAGATACTTGATGAAGAGGAATACATTAGTAGCTATGAGGTAAGAGAGGAAGGTCATGTCTATGACATCTATAAAATACTGACTTCCATTACAACTTTATTATCTTGTTAGAAATGAGAACTACCAACAATTACATCCATTATATGACCTAAATCATCATTCATTGTAAAGTGGCCACATGTATCCATTAAGACACTTTTGATCTCCCACCAACTACAAGGCTCCATCATGTTTTATGCATTTTTATCAATATTAGTTCATCTCATGTCCATGAGTACATTTCCTCTAACTAGGATTATTAGATACGAAAAATGAATTCCTTCCTTTTTAAGAGTAAATACATAGGATAACAAGGACAAGTATGATTACTCTCCCGAATATTCCAATCTAGAAGACTGAGCGTCCTGTATGTCTTACTCTGGCAGCATGTCTAAGTTAAAATGGATTCATTTATAGTGAAGACTCTGTATTTACGCTTAGTCTCAAATTAATGCAGGAAGGGAAGTGTTGGAATGTCAGTATTGCAATGGAAAGACCAATGTCTGAATGAATAGAGAAAGCTTGTGTAAAAGAGAAAACTGACCAGCTTTACCAAAAAGAACATTTTCAGATTAACCCTTTATTCCACTGTCTTCATTCCTTCTGTCAGTTTCAAAACAAAAAATACAAGGCCAGCCATTACGAGGTGTGGCCAAGTCTGTGACAGGCACATGATGTCCAGTTTAGTTACAATGATGCCAGTAATTCTGGGCACCATAGAGAATATGTGCATCAAAAGGTAACTTCTTGACATGTGGGAATCATCTCCAGTTATGAAAACGATTTTTGGAGGAAATTAAGACATGCCTCGTTTAAGTGGCACCAAAAGTTTCAATGAAGCTTTGCTTTAGGGACTAAGCATTAAAGAACCATATTCTTAAGGTACTGTCACAGTTGGCGATGCACCAGCGATCCCGACCAGCGATATGACGCGGTCAGGATCGCTGGTGCATTGCTAAGTGGTCGCTAGTGAGCTGCCACACAGGCAGATCTCACCAGTGACATCGCAGGGGTCGGGGAACGCTACTTACCTGTCAGACGAAGCGATCCTGACGTCCTCTCGCCCGCGTCCACGTGTCGCTCGTCTCCACAGCAGGAAGCCCAGCAGGAAGCTGACGACGAGAAACGGTCCAGGGCGTTCTCGCATGATCAGCGATAACCAGCGGGGTAGCAGTCGGAGATAAGTATCACACATAGCGATATCGCTAGCAATATCGCTATAACGTCACAAAAACAGTGACGTTATAGCAATATTGCTAGCTATATCGCTAAGTGTGACAGGCCCTTTACATGTCAGCATTTAGGGTTGCTTAAGCACCACTGCAGAGTTATTGTTTTTTTATTTTAGCAATGGAGTGATACCATTAATCTAAGACCCTGACCCTAGTGTTATACTTGCCAGCCTCCATCATCAGCTCTTCTTGGTGCCACATCATTCCTGTGATTGCAACTTCTGACTGACCTAAAGTCGGAGGTAACAGTCAAAAGCTCTCAATGTAAGTCTATTAGCGCCTCGTTCTGTCCTCTTTCTGGTTCTCATAGATTTACATTGAATTATTACTCCCAGCTAAACCAACAAACACTGGAGCCATCTGGCAGGTTACAACTTGCAGAAGACCAACCGTAGCGGCGCCGATTACAGAATAAGATGGCGTCTGGTAAGTATAAGACTAGGTGCTGGGAACTTGCATTAGTGCCACCACTACAACTGTAAAATTAAAAATTGAACATTGGAGGGTGCATTAAAACTGGTTTATTACCAAAAGAATATAATAAAATCAGGCAGTAACATACAAATTTGGAGATCACATTTTTGAAATAGCTTTTAAGTGTGTTTGCATTTTATAAACTACATTCTAGCTTTATTATGAAGGCCTAAGTTAATGTTACTGTCTAGTCTACTAAATGGACGGTAATGCTGCCAACCCCCCCAGATTGTTCCCAAGGAGTGGGTTACACATTGGTGGCTCAAAAATATTTATTTTTCCTGTGGCTTAACTTCCTGTTTCAGAACAGAGTGGGCAGACTGACACAGGATAGTGATGTCATGACCTGGTATAATCACCAGGCTGTGCTAACGTTTATTTAAAGACATGAACATAGTGGGTGCAAATATGCTTCCTCCAAATTGGCAAAAGGGGTAATGGTGGTTTGAAAGCCACGGCCACATCTGTCTCCATGAAAAACCCATTGGAGTTTTTGAAGGCATGTAATAGGAAAGGTCCACACTTCTTTCACTGAAGGACGTTGACCACTATTAAACACATATTTTAAAGTCTGAAAAGACAATTCTTCTGATCATCATTTGAAACTGTCTACAAGTTTTGCCTTCAGACTTTTTATCACCTTAGCTGAGCTCCTTTATGTCACAGTTTAGGATACTTTCAATTTTGAGTATTGTAAATAGTTATTTATTCCTTTAAGAAGAAATATTGACAGAGCAGATCAGCTTTCTTTCAAGGTGCCACCATAGTAGGTGTGTAAAAGAGAACATGGATATCAGATGTTTGATGCTTTTTATTGTATAAATCAGTCCAGACTTCTCCAATCACCACCTACTCATTACTACAAAAAGTTAACATCGGGTCATTGGGTATCCAGTGTCAGCTGTGTGACCGCACATCTAGACAGGGCTGTTCTACCATCTTTGAGTAAGAATTACACGTTCAGGCTCCTAGTAATAGCCTGGTAATAATTTTATAGTCTTTGATCGTTAACCTAAGGGGATCTTATGGATTTTATCCTACATTATGAAACACTAGATGGAGGCCTGATGCTATCGCATCGGAAGGGCGGTGATGTCTCAATGGGGGCAGGCTTTGCAGCGTTGAGAATCTCTCCCCCCATGTGCTCACTCACCTATCCGCTCTCTCTTTCCCCATGTGCTGACTTCTCCCATCTGTGCTCTCTTCTTTGACCTGTCTACTCCATGTACTATCCCCCTAGTCTGTCGTCTCTCTCCATCCTGTGCTGTGTTCTCCCCTCATGTGCTGTCCTGTTTGAGCTGTCTCCCCCTTGTGCTCTGTCTCTCTCACCCCTGTGCGCTTTCTCTCTCCCCCATCTGCTGTCTTTTCCCCTCATGTCATCTCTTCTTTGACCTGTGTACCAACTGTGCTCTCCCCTTTGTCTGCTCTCTGTCTCTCCACCACTGTGCTGTCTTCTTCCTTCATGTGTTCTCTCACTGAATGATTCACTGCACCTGCGCAGAATTCTCGTAGGCACAGTAAATCAGACTGCCACCATCTTTGTGCGGAGAGATAGCGGCGGTCAAATTAAAACTGTGCATGCGCTCCTCCTGTACAAAGATGGTGGCGGTCAGTGAATCATTCGGCTGATCCTGGCGGCGGTGTGTTCGCGGCGGTGTTCCGCTGGTGGTACCGCGCAAGAGTCTGCGTTCGGTGTATACAGTGTGTGTGTGTGGTGCATATGGCATATGCAGAGAGTGTGTATGCATGTGGTGCGTACGGTGTATACAGTGTGTGTGTGGTGCAACGGTGTTCCGCTGGTGGTACCGCACAATAGGCTGGTACCACCAGCAGTTTCCATATTGTGACACCCATCACTTTGGTGTCCCAATATGGAGGTCGGTGAACTTCCACCGCTTGGAATTCTGGGATCCAGACACATCTGGACAGAACAGGATGTGAAGACATTACAAGGTAAATATTAGATAATTATAAAGGAAGATTCATTTGTACGTGTGCAATACAAGCTTTTAGTCTTGCTTCAATTCTTCTATCACATTTCACATGTTTTTTTTTTGTATTCCATAATTGAAATCCACAAGTACAGTAAAATATATATTTATAGCATGTTAGCCAGTATGGAGAAAAAAATTTGATTTTTTTATTTCCTCGATAATTTATTTCTATACTAATTAAAGTGCAAAGCAAAGCTAAATTATATTTTCATGTGTATTGTTTGTAAAGAGATGTACTAATATAGATGTATAACCTTAGACCCCTGGCGCCCCAACTCGGGATCTATAATATGCCTCTGACCTGTCGTGTGCCATTTGTAATGCCAGTGTGATTTGTCCTCTTCAGGCAATAGGGAAGGGTGCATCTGCTATCACTTCATCCCATATAATAACTTCCCTGCCTATTATACGCTCCCACTATTCCTTAAATAATTGTTCTCTATCTCTCTTTCTAGAGTTCCCATACACTCTGCTTGAAGGATGTTTTAGCTGTAGGTACAGTCCATCGAAAGCCGCAACACATCTAGGAATAGTCTGCTTGTTACGCAATCCCTGCATCTGTTCCAGCTGTTGAACAGCCGCAAGACATGCAGGCGCGGGGACTCCAACATATTATATGAGCTCGCAAAATCACTCAGTTAGCACTCCAGCATGCTGGGATAACATCTTATCTGAGCACGTTCGCTCATCACTCTGTATAATACTAATGTATTCTTACATTACTAGCTGCAGTTTGAATGAATGGCCAGATGTGGCTTTTAAAGCCAATAGCAGAACATTGAGGGTTAATAAATTTGACGCAGCGATCATCTGATTTCTCAGGTTGTGTTAGAAGTATTAAGCTCATCCACAGGATCAATAAATACCATTATACAGATAGCTGCTGTCCCATTTTGCTAGTATTCCATTTCTCTCCAATTCTCATTGCATGATACTGTATATTCATATTTTCTTAGTTACCCGTAACAGTGAAATAAATGACTAAATTCAGAACAAAAAATGTCCCGTGTATGAGCATGTTTTTCTCTTACTTATTGCACTGATTTGTGTGTGATATTGAAGACTGGTCCAAAAGCTAAAACAGGCCATATACATCCTCTCTTCCTTTAGATATGACTCGCCCCCAGAGGCTGTGGGGTACTCGGTGTCGGGCCCGTTGATTTCAATGGGAGATGTCACGGTGGCAGTGACCCGGTCCGTGGGCTCAGGCGGTCAATGTAAAACGGGTAGAGTGATGGGGATAAAGTTATTGAGCTGATTAGTAATGCCACCAGTGGTTTCTGGTCAGTTTGACCAGCGCTGCAGGGTTACTTCTCTGGGATAGATGGTGTGGTGCAGCAATGATGTTGGAGCTCCCCACAGGTGGAGCTGTAGTCCCAGGGCAGTAGTAATAGGTATTGAGGGAAAGAGTGGAGTGTTAGGCACAGGGATGTAGCAGTGCTGAGTGGGTTGGTGCAGGAAGAAGGCAATGAGACAGCTAAGTGCAGTTCCAGTTCTTTTACTCATGTTCTTGGCACAGACAGGTGCCCGCTTCAATGCCGCGGTCTCCAGACAAGGGGCTCAGTCAACTCCCAGGCAGATGGAATCAACCTCTCCAGCACTCCCTTTCATGTGCCTGTTCTGAACATCTCCTTTCTAGTGCTTATCTGAGGTACTTGCAGTCCTGAGTTACACTGAAGTTCCTCCTGCTTGATGTTACTCAAACTCCACTCGCATGACAAGTAAATGTAGCCTGCTTCGGGGACTCCATCCGTCATGTCCCAGCTCACACTTAGGTTGCCACCGTGTCTTCAAGTCTTTTGTGGGAATAGAGTGGTCACAACTCCTATTCCTCTGGTTTCTGCTGCAGGAACATTAGTTTCACAAACAGCCTCGGAGACCGGACTCCGGCCATGCACTTCAAACTTTAGGAAGGGCTCTGCTCTGACCCTAGTCCTTAGTTCTCTTCTCCTTACGTTCTGCACTAATCTTTCTTCCTTCTGAAGAATCAGGTTTTCTTTTGCTCTTTCCCGTGCCAGCAGCTCCAGGTCACTGAAGTCTGCTGCAGCACTTCCTTTCATTCCATCCCTCTCTGGGGATCTTCTCTCACCAACTGACTACTTCCTAATATTCTCCCGCTCTCTTGTGTCATCTCCGCTTCACCCACCACCCAGCACTCTTTGTGTTCCAAGCAGGGAGCCACAAAGGGTGCTCTGCTATTCTAAAGTGTTTGTGTTGGATGTGAGTGGTGGAGTCTGGTTAGGTGTTCCATCTTACCTGGGAAGTGGGATACTACACCTCAGGAGGTACCTCTGTGGCGACTGAACCCTCAGTGGCACCACAGATACACACAGTGTCGGACTGGAGTGCCAAGGGCCCACCAGTAACACTGCCTTTGGGGGCCCATTTGCATACAAATATTACACTACCCTTGTTCACAAATTTACCTATATCTCTATATAATAATAAACTGGGTAGTTTGATTAATGAATGATTAGGTGTTGCCTTTTTCTAAACAGAATCAATTGAATTATGCCAAGTACTTCTCATACAGTGGACTTGGGGGCCCAGATCTGCACAGGGGCCCACCGGGGGATTCCCCTGTTACCCTATGGGCCAGTCCGAGCCTGCATACACATGTACATGCTGGTCACTGAACTTGTATGTGTTTTTGAAAGGAAGAGAGAATACAACCTCTGCGAAGCTAAACTGGCGGCTTGTATCTCTGGAAACAAAATGATTGGGCACAATATATATCAAATCCTGACAGCAGATGTTGGGAGAGAATCAAGAAGCCCACGTTCACAGTAGATGGTCGGCTGGTAGCACCAAACTTAGTTGGTTCAACCAATGTACATATAATGTGTTTGGCTGTCTTAAAATTGGATAAGCACAAAACAATTTAGATTGAACTGTTAGGAGTCTGATTTCTTCCTTCCCTATGATGAAATCTAGACCCTTACATGCTGCAGTCTCCTGCGTTTAATTTGCTGTAGAGGAGATTGCAGAGGAGAGTGCCTTGCGGCAACTCTCTCCAGAGGCTAAGTCCTCTGTTCCCTCCACTGAGCATGCTCATGGGACGAGCTCCCATTGGAGTTTGGGAGTCACATGCTCAGGTCCTGTGTCTAATCGTTTTGGCTCCTCCTGGAGCCTTGGAGACTTCCGGAAGGTCCCGTTTGGTATAAAAAGCGCGCATGGCTGTTCCGCCATGCGCTAGTATTTCATACTTGCTGCTGTATGTATGGTGATGGATGCTTGGACTGGTGACTGACTTATTAAGAAACCCCTTCCCTCTGATAATACGATTGTGTGAGTGTTTGGGTCCAGCCAGTAGCAGCACTAGTGCCAGCGCGCATATGCTCCATCTTGCTCAGCAGCTTAGAGTCCACATTGCGCCAGCGTTATTGCAGCGCCTTGCCAGCGGCTCAGTTCTTGCCGCGCTGCAGTTGCAGCTTTCTCTGCATCTGTGGTTGTGACGCTTCATACTTTATTTGACAGTAGGTCTAGACGGAGTAGTCCTGCTGTTTAAGGCTACTCCTGTGAGCGCGAATACCGCGACTGTATCGCTGTGTGTCTGTGACTCTGAACAGACTCAATATTTAATTTGAGCTTATTTGCCTGCAGCTCTGTGAATATAACAGAGCTTGCTTTTGTGCACTGGGTGCCGTCTAACCCTTGTGCACATTACCGCCTTGTGCTGTGCCTCTCTAGCAGCGGTTTTTCCATCCACCGCAAGGTGGACCCCGGGTGGCGAAGGCACTTTATTTATTTTTTATTTAGTGTCTTCCGCCACTCCTAACATGAACAATGTATTAAGCTAATATCACATGTATGATCTGGGAAGTACAGGACTTGTCAGCAGCTGTAGAGGCGTGAGATAGAGCGGAAAGTGTTTAATTAATAAGGAATAAGAGACACATCTGGTATTAGTTTCGATGGGTGATAGTAAAGGAGTATTTTCTAACTGTAGAATGCAAAAGAAACCTCTAGATAGTAAATATGTGCTTCTCCATACCACTCCATAGATTTGTAGAGTAGTATAAACATTTTTTGTACTAACCCATAGATTGACATTTTGACAACCGGGCATCTTAAACTTTTTCTACTAAAGGCTCACCACAGTTTATACCTGGATTTCACCATCTGATCAAAAGTCATGAGCTGAGGTATATTGACGTTATTTGGTCTTATTACCAGGGATAACCTTTATAGTGATAATAAATATATATTTTACATATTTTCAGAAAAAAATACAGCCAATATCACCTCACCGGGGCACACAAATTGCCATTTTTATGTTCCCTAAGACTGAAGGACTGCACTGTTTAAAGGGTATATCCTTTCCTAAGCACTAATAGGCAGGTAATTGCAATTTACCTGCCTGTTGTGCATGGCGCCGTTCTTCCCTGTGTGGTAGAGCGGCTCACTCAGCTGTACACAGAGGTAGACTCAGGTTCACTGTGGCTTTAAGAACTTCCTTTTGGTTTATTGTACGCAGCATAAACCAAGGTGTGGTAAAGAAAAATACAGCCCTCTGGGCAAAACAGGAAAACAAAACAAAATGGTGGCAGAACAAACAGTCCTTCTGTGTGCGGGTCCCTCCCACTAACAGCTGGCAGAACACACACTATTAAGCTTCACAAGTCCATGCAACACTTTCCTGGAGTGCTCCCTCTCCAGGCACACACATTGAACACTGAAAGCTCTTTCCTTCAGCCATTTAAACCCAGACCATGTGACTCCTTAACCACGGGACTGATCACATGAGTCTGACATCACCAAGGTCCTGTTAGCACACATGGTGCCGGCTCTGTAGATGGAGATATGGGGGGACACTCTTCCACCCGCTCTATGAATGTCCCCCTAAAAACCATCCCATAACATATGTTAACTTAACCCTGGCAACACTTACTGTGCTGGAGGAAACAAAACTCTGGGTTTTATATCACTGACGCCATTAGGTGTAGTGAAACATATCTCACCAGTATTACATTACTGACGCGGCAGGGCGGGACTTTTGACGTCATTCTGACTGACAGCCGGCTCCCCCAGTTAGGCAGCAAGGATCCGGCTGTCAGTCAGAATGACTTCGGAAGTCCCATCCCGTCGACAGAGAGGAGCGGAAAAGAAGCCTCTGCTCTATAGATGTGACGTAATCGGAAGCTTCTGCATCCCTGGAGCGATCTGTGACTGCTCTGTGCTGGGCAACAACAGACATAACAGGCAGGTAAGTTGCAATTAGCTGCTTGTTAGTTCTTAGGTACATTTTTTATTTTTATAAAGTCCCAGATACCTCCTTTAATGCCTGCCATCCTGCTCTTCTCACTTTTCTGTGCATAATTCTTGAATTCCCCTTGAAATGACAATACTGGAACATCTTTTATAATTACTCTGTATTGTGATTTTCCTCAGTTATTCCATCTAGAAATGTATGAATAGATTGGCAACTGGATGCTACTATTCCCCTTGTCAAAGTGGTGTGCCCTTCCACAGAAAGTACTGATAGGATGATAAGGGTAACTCCCCAGCAGGTAACACCCAGTTCATACATTTGTATGCAGAATAACAGAGAAGTATCACAATACAGAGGCTTCAGAAAACATGTTCCAGAATTATTACATTATGAAGAATAGAACTATTTACTGAAACACATCACAACGGGTTTCAGAGTTTAAAACATAGATAGCCTATGTTGTCTAAATACTCTAAAAGCTTGCAATTCTATGATTGTCTGTGCATCTACATGACATTTTGACAATATAAGGCCGGTTTCACATTTGCGCTTTATAGCGCAGCAAAAGCCTGGGCACGCCCGACACTAAGCCCCACTCCCTGCCGGCTCTCTGCCCGCACCTTCCGGTCTTCGCCGCCTACTAGCGCACATGGACGCTTGCAATCTGCGCACCCTATCTTTAATAATAAACACAGAAAAGAAAAGCGATCAAAAAAGGTCCAAAGAACTAGATAATTCAAAGGATAAAACATTGAAACTTTATTGAAGTATGACCAAGGTACAGGGAAAATGAAAACAAATCAAACATGACCATGGTAGCACAAGGGCGACAAAGTGGGGCATACAAGGGTTACTGGACAGTGTATGGGAAAGCAAATTGCTTGGGCATTGTTATGTTGGCAACATTAAAAATATAGCACCCATCCCCAGAATACACATATTATAAATACCACCCAACAGGATGTATTAATATAACAACACTAAGTCGAGGTATGCACATCTTTACCTGTTGGAATGGGAGATGAAAGTCCACCCAGGGGTGAGAACCTTGAGAAAGGCCAGTTGCCGAAACGTGCGTTGGGGGGGGTCATACCTGGGTGGACTTTCATCTCCCATTCCAACAGGTAAAGATGTGCATACCTCGACTTAGTGTTGTTATATTAATACATCCTGTTGGGTGGTATTTATAATATGTGTATTCTGGGGATGGGTGCTATATTTTTAATGTTGCCAACATAACAATGCCCAAGCAATTTGCTTTCCCATACACTGTCCAGTAACCCTTGTATGCCCCACTTTGTCGCCCTTGTGCTACCATGGTCATGTTTGATTTGTTTTCATTTTCCCTGTACCTTGGTCATACTTCAATAAAGTTTCAATGTTTTATCCTTTGAATTATCTAGTTCTTTGGACCTTTTTTGATCGCTTTTCTTTTCTGTGTTTATTGTCATATTTTTGCGATTGTCCACATGTTTCCTAAACCCGTTACTCCACTATATACATTAATGTTTATGGGTTGCTTATCCTTAATGTGGTTATGCACCCTATCTTTAGCATAGGGTTCGCAGATTGTGCGCTGGCCGTGCGCTAGCAGGATTTTGCCATGCGCTGCGCACTTTTGAAGGTGTGCCGTGCGCGCCGAAATGCAACATGCTGCGTTTGGCGCACACGGGCGCACCTTCAAAAGTGTGCAGCGCATGGCAAAATCCTGCTAGCGCACGGCCAGTACACGATCTGCGCACCCTATGCTAAAGATGGGATGCGCAGATCGCAAGCGTCCATGTGCGCTAGTAGGCGGCGATGACCGGAAGGGGCGGGCAGGGAGCCGGCAGGGGGCGGGGCTTAGCGGCGGCCGTGCGCAGGCCGTCGCTGCGCTATTATGCTCAAATTTTGATCCGGCCTAAGACAGCCAAATAAAATTGTATAATTATGGAACATTTTGTAAAATAGCAAGACAAAATAATGATTGTGAAAAGTTCTAAAAAATGACATATTTAGTGGCCATAAGTTACCTCTTGTAGGGGCATGAAAACTACTGTATCACCACCAAGCCATGCAAATATGACATTGCTAGGTTTGTAAAAGATCAGGGGCTCAAGTCCCAATAGATATTTTCCCATATGTCCCCCCCTCACCATCACAACCATTTAAAAGGAACCTGTTGCCTACAGAAATGCTATTGATCTGCACATATAATGGTCATCTACAGGTAAAGAGTGTGTAATTCATGCCTTGCAGGCTTACTGAAGCGTCAGCTGTTCTTCATACAGCAGCTTTCTCCCGTTCATTGGGGCAGTGCAGGGAGCTGTCAGTCTCCTATCACTACAGAGTGTATGTGCTGCAGTCACTCCCATGCACATTGATTGATAGGCTGCTCTCCATTGTACGTGTGCAGCGTGTATGTGCTGTGCTGAATGTCAGTCATTGTGCCAGGCAATGATTACAGTGGACACAGTGGGTAGCTAATGCTGACTGTAAGAGCTCCTGCATCTCCCCGATGACTATAACCGAGTGTCGGCAGGAAGAATACAACTTCTTTTCCTTCCCTTTACATGTTTTAAATACTATTTCTTTACCTTACCAATAACACCCAATTTTGGGGGGCTAGATCTTTTTAATTCTGCAAAATAGGCAAAACTTGCAAATTGCTTAGATAATATTCCTAAAATGAAGGTCAGCATGACATGACTGAAACAACCCATTTTTTCACAGAAAATAGTTGATAAAAATGTGTTGATAACTTCCAGACTTCATCATCACTGACCCCATTGGGGCTCACAATCTAATTTACCTATCAGTATGTATTTGGAGTGTGGGAGGAAACATACAAACTCCGTGCAGATGTTGTCATTGGTGGAACTTGAACCCAGCACTGCAAAGCAACAGTGCTAACCACTGAGCCCTGTTTTTATCTATTGGAAATTATACAATGTGTTCTCATTTTATTGTAGAATTGAATATATTAACAGATATTAGCAGAAGATTGCATTTCCTTAATGTGTTAACACCTATTAAATCCATTTTCTTTACACAGCAATAAAAGCTTAAAAATAGACATAAATGTACCTAGATGTTTGTGATACCTACTTGATTAGCTGCGCTTTGTATTTCCTTTTAGGCTGCGTTCCCACCTTGAGCTTTTGGTCCATTTTTGGCACTACGTTTTTTTTGTGCATCAAAAATGCTGCTTTTTACATTTCCAGCAAAGTGGATTGGAATTATACTGTATAAATCTCATGCCCACTGTGCTTCCTTTTAATGCAGCGTAAACTGACCTGTGGTACGTCTTTCAAATCCGCAGCATGTCAATCCTCTGGTGGGTACGCCGAGTTTTCTATGTGGAATTCCCCCATATACTTGCATTAGGTGCAGAAATTCAGCAGGTAAAAAATGTACATGTGTTCTTAGTGCATTTCAGCAGCGGAAATGCACTAGAAAGGCAAGCAATTCACACCTATGCATAACAATATACTTTTGTCAAAGCAAAAAAAACAGGTAGTATCAAAAACAAAGCAGATTTATTTGAAGCCTGACACCAACAAGAGACAAAAACCGCGGCGTCCTAAATGCGATAAAAACGCATGTTTTAAAAACACACACAAAAACGCAATGAAAAACTGAAGTAACCTAATTTAAAAAAAGGTGCAGCAATGGTGCAGAAATTCTGCAACATCAAAAACTCAAAAAAGCTCATTGTGGGAATATAAAACAGTTATCTCTTCGAATTGAGAGTTCATGTGTCTTGTATGGGGAGATATGTGAAAGCCACAGTCAGACTCCTCTGTCAGTGGCATATCTTCTTTAAAAACAGAAGAATCAAGCTTTAAATGTAGTATTAAATAAATATACACTGGCGCCTCACCTTTGAGTAAATTAGACTGGGGAGGAGTAAAAACTTATAATCTGCAGGTGGATAAACAGGTTCTGCGTCAAATCCTGTTGTTCCCAACAAATGCAGGTTTATTTGGGTAATTTATCTTGCTTGGGTCACTGTAGATAGTGCAAGCATGCTGGTAATCTCAACAAATTAATGGACATTACCGTGGTTGTTACTGCTTGCAAAGGACAACCCCTTTGCAAGCAGTAACAACCAAGGTCCTGTCCATTAATTTGTTGAGATCACCAGCATGTTTGCACTATCTACAGTGACCCAAGTAAGATGAATTACCCAAATAAACCTGCATTTGTTGGGAACATATAACAAACAGTTGGATTATATTTTAGATTATTTAAGGATCAACCACAGTGTACGCGTGCCTGGCATTTCAAGTGTTGAACAACCTAGGGCCCCACTCCTGATTCAGTAGACCCACATTCTAACACACTACGAAAGTTGACATACTAAGTGTACAAATACACTCACTAAATGCTAAAAACAACACACTAATTCTATATTACACGCTCCAGGGATCAAGGATCTATGCTACCTACAAGCTGAATAGGCTATAATTCACAATCCTTTCAACTTTTCCTATCTCTTATGCATTGGATACATCCAACATTTTACCACCTGCAGCCACGAAAGTGAGTACGCCATTTTTGAGCAAATTGATATTTCTATGCATGACACCTTTCCCCTTTAGCTCTTTAAACTTATTTTAGTGCGGCGTTTAATTTATCTTTGCAAGCTTTAAATTTAAGTTGCCCAATTGTATTGCCTAGCGTACCCAGGTGTTTTGCTGGTCCTGCTGAAATTGACAGATTTGAGTGACTTTATTATTTATAGGAGCCTTTAGCGCAGGGGTCCCCAACCTTTAGCTCCGGACCCACATGTGGCTTGTAGTCCCATGAATTGTGGCTCGAAGCTTTCTGCCAGCTCGGCACATTAGCTCCAGATATAGCAAACATGTATGAAGAGCACATCTAAAAATGGTGAATTTTGTGAGTAGCACAGAAGAGAAGATCTGTGTGCTCATATAGTGGTCTTAGGTGTTTAGGCATAATTTAAGCATGCTACGCTGGAGACAGGATGATACTACCTGTCAGAGGAGGAGCTTGAAGGTTGATATGACATTATGTTGGGAGTGCTTGATTGAAGAATACTGAATGGGGATATTGTGGGAACCCGTGGATCTTGGTATTCTGTTTCTGGGTGATTTTGGAGGAAACACTTTGGTAATCATTATATCCGTAATGGTGTCTTTGATTGCAGCTACCATGATGGGGCCGGTGCCGGATGTGGTTTGAGGCCCTCTCTCAGTGCTGAATATGGCTCTCAAGGTCGTAAAGCTTGGGGACCACTGCTTTAGAGCATTCATATATTGTGTGCAGTGGAAGGAAGAAGTAGTCACCTCTAGTGCTCCGATATTTTTGGTAAACTTATACAGTAGCAAAACTCACTCACCTATTTAAAGTATGTACATATGGATCCAGGATCAGGACTATGGAATTTGGTGACAGGATATGTTAGGCAAAATGTCCAATAGGGAATCAAAAGAATATCAAGTGACAATATAATAAGTATGCAATCATCTAAGATTAAGATCCACAGGTTTTTGTTTAAGGGTTTAGCCCACTGTTAGATAATCAGACACATTGATCTGCTTATTTCTAGCAAGCATATAATAAATCTGCAGAGGATTGAGTTTGCATCAAATTTCCTGAAATTGGCGGTTTCACTTGAATTCAAACATTTTGAAATTCAATTCACGGTTCTCAAAAACAAAACTTGCCCAGCACCATTAATTACACTGCTGAAGCATCAGAGAGCAGGCAAATGTCATCTTACAGACTTCCCCATAATGTCCTGCAGCTATTACATCTTACTGATTACATACATTGTACAGTGATGGTCAGTACCTGGGCCGTCACAGATCAGCAGCTCCCATCAGAAAACAGTTGGTACGGCAGAATTTTTTCCATCTCCAGAGTCACTGAGTAAGTCTCTCTCTCCTGTAGAGTTTAGACTCTTATGGTCAGTGGGGTTCTCTCTCTCTTGTGGAATATATGCTCTTATTGCCAGCGGGGTCCTCTCTCCCTCTCTCTTGTACTTTGTAAGCTTTTATTTTAAGCAGTCTCCTCTTTATGTCCTGTAGAATAAAAGCTCTTCTGGCCAGAAGGTTCCTCTCTCCCTCTCTCTTGCCTGTAAATTGTAAGCTCTTATGGTCAGCAGGGTCCTATTGCTCCTGTAGAGTGTAAGCTCTTATGGTCAGCATGGTCCTCTTTTTCTCCTTTAAAGTGTAAGCTCTTATGGTCAGCGGGGTCTTCTCTCATGTAGAGTGTAAGCTCTTATGGTGAGCGGAGTCATCTCTCTTCTGTAGAGTGTAAGCTCTTATGGTCAGCAGGGCCCTCTCTTTCCTGTAGCATGTAAGCTCTTATGATCAGCATGATCCTTTCTTTCTCTCTCCTGTAAAGTATCAGCTCTTAGGGTATGTGCACATGTTGCGGATTTGCTGTGGATCTGCAGTGGATTTGCAACAAGTATACTCACTCATCACTAATTGTAACCTCTTATGGTCAGCAGGGTCCTCTGTCTCCTGTAGAGTGCAAGCTCTTATGGTCAGCAGGGTCCTCTGTCTCTCGCTTGTAAATTGTAAGTTGTTATGGTCAGCGAGGTTCTCCCTGTCTCTCTTCTCTTCCATATGTATTATCCAAGCAATTACATGCCTTCCAATATTTAAATTTGCTGAAATGTATTCATCGCTAATCAAATTTTTGAAGAAAATGTGGCGAAGACGGCAAATTCGAATTTCAAAAGATTCACTCATCTGTAACATATTTTTTGTATATCTAGAAATATCTGTAACAATCTACATTAGCAAAGTCTACATTGAAAATTATTAATTAACATTTAAAGAGATATACAGTATGTACATATTCCTAAATGCTTATCTAATAATATTTGAAACAATCTAAATTGGAAATGTCGACATTAAGCATTAAAAATCAATATTTATGGAGTTGTTTGGGTTGTAGGAAATATAAATTAATAGATAAATAAATATTTGCTTATCTACATCATATTTATGACTGGTACCCAAGGGAAGCTTCCATGCCTGTCCATCAGGCTTCATCCTACTGCTGTTCGGATGCTGAAGGTGCTACTAGCGGTCATACAGTTGTAGTCATGACCATATTGAGCTCCTTACATTTTAGAAAATACATTCAACACAGAATATTTTAGTATTATTATTTTACTTATTGTTCTTCTGCTTCTTACTTTAACCCCTTAATGCTAATTGATTTACATATGTGTTATGAGCATGTGTCACTTTGTGCTCCATAATAGATATGCATGTCATGCTCTTGGCACAGTACTGCTCCTGTACCAGTATATACACGACAAGGCTCCTGCTGTAACTGCTAGGGTCAGCATTCTCACCAAGCCCAGTGGCTTAACCCCTCATATGCTTCTGTCAGCCCTGGATGGCAACTGGATGCCTGACAAAGGGCTCTTCCATTTTCTAGAACCAATCAATTTCTGCTGGTAATGGATCTGATAGATTACCAGTCAATTAAAAAACAGTGACAGGATAGTGTAATACACCACTACATGGTTTTTGCCAATCCAACACCCCAGCCAAAATAAAATAGAAATTGATCAAAAAGTTGTATGTACCCAAAAATGGCACTAATAAAAAATACAGCTTGTCCAACAAAAAATAACCCCTCATACAACTCTGTTTATGAAAAAAATAAAAAAAAAGTAGGTCTCAGAATAGCATGAACCCCACTTGTGATTTTTTTTGTGTAAAGGTAGTAAAACACAACCTATGCTACATAAATTGGGTATTGTCATTATCATATTGACTTAAAAATGAGGTTAACATGTTCGTTAAACTGAATAGTGAACTCTGATTTTTATAAGAAATCCAGAATTGTTTTCCTTGTACATTCCATCTCCCAAAAAGTATATGTAATAAGTGATCAAAAAGTCATATGTACCAGAAAATGGGACAAATAAAAAGTACATATATTCATGCAAAAAGATGCCCTCATAAAGTTCTTTTGAGGGAAAATTCAAAAACGTATGGCTTTCAGAAAATGATAATGCATAAAAGCATCTCCTTAAGGACAGTGACGTGCCTGACATGCCAGTGTAAGGCGACCTATAGGCCATGCAATACTCCTCTGGGAAATTGGTGTATTTATAGTACAAAAGTTCACTTAAAATATTGAAGTCCCACCTATAATAAATTCACTTTAGTGTAGACCACTGAAAAGAGTAACAAATAAATAGGGAAAGGGAGAGGGGTAATAAAATGTACATAAAATATAACCTTTGTTAATAATTAGGAATATTAAACTAATTATTGATACAGGTTATATTTTAATCAGATTCTATTGCCCCTTTCCCTATTTGTTAGTACAAAAGCCATAAATCATAAATCAAAGTACATAAATTAGACATAACCATAATCATGATGACCCACAGAGTAAAATTTAAAATGTGAAAGATAACAACAGAATTACTCTTTTTTTCCTATTTCTTCCCATAATAAGTTAATAAAAGTTGGGAAAAGCTATATATACACAAACATACTGCCGCTGACAAATATGACCATTCCCCTTAAAAAAAGCAAGCCACCATACAGCTTTGCTGAATTTTAGTATGTCCAATAACAATACCAAAAACCCTTTTACTTATATATTTAAAGGCACAATTTGCAAGACTTGACCACTTATACTTACCCATTTCAGACAGATGTAATATGCGCAAGTTTTAAGATCCAAAATCTACAATATATACCTCTGGTGTCCATTTCAGCAGTACCATGTGTGGTCTGGGCATTACAACCACAATACATGCATAAAGGCCTCCTTGACATATTTTTTTAACATTTAAATTTTCACATTTGACAAATTTTATTTTGTCATTATATACGGGCGCGTTCCATGTCCGATCCTTCTATCCCATGGAAATATCTGTTGGGGAAGAGTCGGAAGGCCCTCCTACACATTGGATGGTTGGCGAGTCATGCTGATATTGGTGGAGCCAGCTGACATTTATCAAATGTTCATTTAGATGCTTTTTTCACTCCCAGATATTTTGTTATAATTGAACCATTTTCTACAAGAACAACTGTTTTCTCACTGTAGCAAGAAAAAAGTCTTCTTATTCTTTTAGATAATAATTTTCTTCCAGATCATCTACAAAATAGTGATGATACCGATGATTGCCAGATGATTTTTGTAAATGCTAATCATGATGATTACTTTTCTGTTATACAGGAAGTTATAATCTTTAGGACATTAAAAGAAGAAACGTTTTATTATTCTTAAAGTAATTTTACAGTTGATATAAAAAGTTAACGCACCTTTGTTAAAATGGCAGGTTTTGTCATATGAAAAAAATCATACCAAGAAGAAGCATGTCAGAACTTTTTCACTTATCATCAGTAAAATTTATTTGAAAAATCAGCTGAAATCTTTTCAGCGAAAAATAGAAAATTAAAGAACTAAATTAATGTGTTTCCATAAACATGCACAATATTAGCCTAATACTTTATTGTAGTATTGTACTCTTTGAATTTATAAGAGTATTCAGTCTATTCGGGTAGGAGTCTATCAGCATGGCACATCTTGTATTGGCAATCTTTAGCCACTCTTCCTCACAATAGCGCTCTAAATCTGTCAAATTGTGAAGACGTTTTCTGCATACAGCACCCTCTTCAGGTAAAAAGACAGATTTACATTTGGATTCACGTCTGGTTGACCCATTCCAAAGCTTTGACATTTTTCTTTATTTTTGTTGATTTGGAGGTATGATTTGTTAGGGTTGTTATGCTGAAAGATGAAATTCCTTTTCATCTTCAAGTTTTCTTTTTGCAGGAGCTTGAAGGCTCTGATGCAAAATTGACTGATATTTGGGATTATTCAGAGTTCCCTCCTCTTTGACTAAATCCCCAGTTCCAACTGCCAAAATACAGCCCCAAAGCAATTCTGATTAATCACTGTTGTGCCAGATTTAAGCTACTTCTTGATGACCATCTTCACAGTGTTCCACTTTACATTATAGCGAATGCCTTGGACATTTTTTGTATCTTCCTGACTGATAACTTTTCACAATGTGATACCTCTGCTGTTTTGCAAGTTGTTTTTCTGACCTTGGTTTTTGCTGAAAAATGCAACTAAATAAATGTCAGGAAAATTGGGCTGGAATAGCTACCAAATTATTTATTTATACAATTTATGATATTAAAAGTGGAAAAAGTTCTGAAATTATTCTTCTTAGTATGATTTTTTTAACATGACAAAACCTGGCAATTTAAAAGGGATATGCTCACTTTTTATATCCACATGTAACAATCAACCTAAACATTTTTGGACCATGGTAGGGATCAACAGGCACTCCATTATGAGATTTCTCCTTAAATGCATTTACGGTAATTAAGGAAATTATTTCAATGTACCCCAAAGGCTTTGGTCATAAATTGGGCTATACCAAATAAAAGTATAGTTTAAAAACAGAGTGAGCACCCCATAAATAATGTTGTATTCTTGCTAGGGAAAGTGTACCACAAGTTAAGAACCTGTGGTCAGAACAATTGAACATAGCTCTTTTGCAGGATTCGTTACCAGTAACTTTTAGAGCAACCTGCAGCCAACTTTCATGGATGAGCAGCCCGGAGGTTACTGATATTTGTCCATTCAGGTAGCTTTTGTGGTCACACCTCTTCTGTCACAGTCTTCCATGCACACCTCACACTCCATCATCCACTTATTCTTATGTGTGCCTGTGGATGACATGTTTTGCCTAATAATGGTCCATTTCTGAATCACATGCAAGAACCCCTAAAATTTCTTCATCCCAAGAAGTTTTCTGCAACATTGGGGAGATTTTCCAACTTTTAATTCTTTTCTGGATCTCTCGGTTTTATGGGATTTAATATGATCCACTGTAATGTGGCCATGTTATGCTAGGAATCTTAGCTCTGCAGCAACGGAAGAGCCAAAGGTTTGTGAGACCACTGCTTTTGTTAGTGTTTCCAAACAGATGATATAGAAAGTAATTGTTGTAGACTTTCTGGTTTCCCTACTTATGTGGGGAACTGAATCTGATATAAAGCAGCTCTGTGTGTTCATATCCTCTTTTCTGTGTAGCTTTAGTTGAGCTCCCATGTGTCATGGCTTCTGACCCATGATATGAAATGTCAGACTATTGCCTAAACAGTCGAATAATATTTCCTCATACATCCTTGCTGCCTTCCTGCTTGTCGTTTCTCAGATTTTGACCTCTGTGTGGTATTTCCTTGTCTACGGGATCACTTTTCTTTCACTTGTTTTTTTCATAAGTTTAACCTTTCCTATCAGGGTCACATCTTCCTTGATTTTGTACTAGGATTGGAGAAGGTGATAAAAAATATATAAATGTAAAAATGTATTTATATGAGATATATATGTATTTATGTGGTGATGGAAAACAGATATCTAATATTCAGCTACAAAATTGTAGAAATCTTGATTTTTTTAGTTGGTATGAAATGCTATTTAAAAAATATGATCAAGTTATTTGGTTAATTTACTTCAACTTAGAAGAAAAGAAAACAGGGAAAGGTCAATTAAGCATCAGTTTAATTTTCTCCGAGCATTTGAAAATAGCAAAGACTCTTTCTGCATGGATTTTCTGACTTTGCTGGATGTTTCCTCATACTGTATGTTGCGAGAAAACAATATGTTATTGTGAAATATATACAATATAGTAAAATAGATCTCTAAAGTTCCTGTGCTGATGTTCCCCAAGACACACAATTAATAAGCTATATGGAATATATTTTCATAAATTTCTCATTGACTTTATATGACTGCGGCCACTTGGAAATAAATAAAAAACGTAAATTTCCCTATAGACAAGCTAGCTATCGCCAGAACCAAGCTGTCATTTGGCTGAAAGCAACATGTCCCAACTATTCGGCTAAGCTTTTATGAGTTTTTAATGGGGGAAAGATATTTTCCATGAAAACAAAAGGTTTTCATGATTTTTCCCTCCACTGTCAAGAGTCCCCCATAGACATGAGAAGCACAAAATTGTTGGGTTCAGCTGGCCTTAAGGTCTATGAGGGCATTACCAGTAAGAGATAGTAAAGCTACCCTATGATGTGCATGTGGATTGTCATGTAACTAACGCAGACAAAGAGAGTAATATTTGCAGGACTGATAAACAGAGAGAAAGATAGAAAAGAGATGTTTTTGCAGTTATATTCTTCACCTACAAAATAGTAATAAAACACAGTGCTCATTTTTTTTTATTTTTTATTTTTAACGGCCTTCGGCTCAATCTCAAATCATAGTGACTTGTTGGATGAACGTTCTGTCAGAAGATGGATCTTGTACAAGCCTAAATAGGTTCACGAGGGTCTTCTCCACCTTTATCTTGTTAGTGTTAAGTCATTGGGTCTTCCTCTTCACCTTGTTCCTTCTATTCTTCCAACCATGATGTCTTTCTCCAGTGTTTGCTCTCTTTGTATGATTTGTCATTTCTGAAATCCCTTCCTTCATTGTAATACTGTGTTGATATGACAAAAAGAAATATTATTATTGTTAAAAGGGTTGTATGACTTCTAAAAATTGTAACCGTGGTAGGAATGGATTAAAAACAAAAAAATAAGCATATTAACCTATTCCAACCCCTGTGGATCCAGCACAGGCTGCTTGTGTGGTCTGTGCCTCAAAAGGAAGTGATGACGCCACATTCTTCGACTACCTGATCGTTAATGCCCATGGTTGCAGCAGTCAGGTGACTGTAGAGGATATCCTCTGAAGTGTTGATGATTCCTTGCCTGATATAGCCAATCACTAGTGACAGGAGTCAGATGACTAAAGAAATGGACATCACTACTTATTTTCCTGCACAGACTACTTGAGTAGTCGGCACAGGATCCACCAGGGTAGGAGGAAACTAAAATTTTTAAATAGGTGTCAGAACCACATCAATGTAACAATTCAACATCCTTACCCTCAAAATCCTCCTGCCATAGAGAGAACCCAACTGGATTGCCCTCTTTTAGTTTGCAGTTTACATGTGTCAAAATCTACTGCAAAAAAATGTATGTACAAAAAAAAACTTCAATTTCTGAAATATTTAATTTTTTTAATTCAGAGATAACTTTCCCCCTATTAAAAAAGTCGCAATTATTCATTTATAGCCAATTTTTCAATAGAAAAGTATAATCTTTATATCCATGGTGAAAAAAAATAGTCACGCTACATTTGTGTTCTTTTGAGAATAATTTTCAGGTACTTAAAAAAAAAAAAGTCTTTCAGGTCGTGATTCTTGTAAAAATGCCGAAAAATATTTAGGAACACAGTGAGGTACAAATGTGTTCTATTATAGAGATATGTTCTACTAAAAATAAGCAGAAAAGTGCAATTGCGAGTCCCTAGTGGTAATCATTGATTTACTCAACATTGCCACGTCTCGTCCTGAGTGAATTTCAAAAGGTCGCTTTGTTTGAGGCAGCCAGCTAAACTTATTCTAGAACACAGGATGCCAAGATGAAATGTGCACAGTGCTTCTCATTGAGAGGCTTACTTTGGAACACGTAGAACACAATTTTCTTTGGTCTACAGCTGTAAAAATATCAAATTCATTTTCTGTAGACATATTTCCTAATAAAAATTTTGACTTGATCTTTGATTAAATGTAGCAGTTTTACAGGCTTTCTAGGTTTTGATTTTTGGGCGTCAAAATGTAGTAGGATATTCTACTTTTAATATGACGTAATAAATGTAAGTCTGAAATGCCTGACTGAGAAACTCGAATCTTTGAACTCTAATCAGAATTCTAATCTCCTAACCTCTAATATCACACCTGTCCTCTTATGTTATACTCAAAGGGGGCAAAAGAGTTACTGTAAGATCCAAGGTTCCTGACGGAGTAGACAGGACTCTCACACCTGAGGTTGAGTAACTGGCTGGTATTTCTGTTTTAACAAGTGAAAAAAATGTTTGTGTGTGTTCAAATATATAATGCATAAAATTGGACCTTAAAATATATTTGCCCATTAAAATTTCTTTTCTGGTGGTTAACTTCCATGGCACAAGAATATTTTAGATTCACATCACTGGTACAGTTGCAATTTAAATGATTCAAAGCCCATTTCAAAATAAGTTTATTAGCAAAAGTTACAAAGCTTCTGCTGTTTGTAATAACCCAAAGCACAAGAAATATGTAAATAGCTCAACACAAGCAACGTAACAAGTAGTTTTTCCAAATTCAACCTAAAATGCCACTTTTAATGTCTACTGTAGTCTCAGAATTTGCCACCCCTATCATTATAAGCCACTTTATTACTTATAATAACACCTATTGCTGTTATGACCTTCTGCAAATGTAATAGATAGCTAGACATCAGTTTCTGGTAGTTCCTTTAGAATCTGAGCCCATTCCTCATAGGCAGTGGCCTAAAGTTCACTAATATTGAGATTATGGGCTGCAACTGCCTTCTTCAAATCCCACAAAAGATTTTCTATGGGGTTCAATTTAAGTGTCTTTGATAGCCACTCCATAATCGTCCAGGACTTACTGTCCTTATGGAAAGTCCACTGATGTCCAAGAATCATAGATAGATGGGCAGATGGAGAGATAGACAAATAGATTTAGATTTACATTCTGTAAGTCAACATACACATTAATGTAAAATATTAAATAACATTAAAAATCAGCCAACTTTATGCAGGTCTCCTATACACATAGGTCTATAGTAAAATCCACACCAAGCAGCAAACACAGATAAAATAATAAATGGTAAAATGGGACACTCATTCACCCATAACATTACATGCTCAGTTCCTTTGATGCAAGGTAGTGCAGACTAGCTTCTTTTAGAAAGTGATATTAACGATGAGGTCTGGGACTGACATATTGATTGCCTATCCATAGAATCTCATCAACATGACATTAGTGGGGATCCAACACACGGCAACATGACCGATTACCTGAAATTCACTGCTTATATCTGGTCACTGGCAAAGCAAATTCAAGCCCATTGTGGATGTGGTGAGTGTCGGTTCCCCACTAATCAGCTGAAATTCCCCCTGGCATCAGGAAGATGTAAGCAATGTATGAGTCATAGCACAGCAGCACTTAACCCCTTAATGTCCAATGACGTGCACAGTATGTCATCAGACATCTCCACTGCTTTGATGAGGGCTCCGGCGCTGAGCCCACATCAAAGCCGGGACATGTCAGCTGTTATGAACAGCTGACACGTGCCCCCAATAGGCGTGAGCGGAATCGCTGTCTGCCCGCGCCTATTAAATAGTTGAATCCCGCTGTCAAAGCTGACAGCGGGCATTTAAACAGCATTTCCGGCCGCCGGGCCGGAAATGACCTCATCGCCGACCCCTGTCACGTGATCGGGGGTCGGCGTCATGTTGCCTGGACAACCAGAGGTCTCTATGAGACCTCTATGGTTGTTCCAGGCATATGGCTTTCAGCGCCACCCGGTGGACGGCGCTGAAAGCACAGCAGTAAATCTGCTACATATGGGCGATCTGCTCATCGCCCATATGTAGCAGAGCCAATTGGGTTGTGCCTGCTTCTAGCCTCCTATGCAGGCTATTGAAGCATGCCAAAAGTAAAAAAAAATGTTTAAAAATAAAAAAAATTAGAAAAACCGAAAAGTTCAAATCACCCCCCTTTCGCCCCAATCAAAATAAAACAGTAAAAAAAAATCCCATATACACATATCAGGTATTGATAAACATAGAGAAAACGGAGCAGAGAAACACCATCCAATAAAAGAATTATATTTCATTGATTCAAATAATTTTGAAAATTTACAAGATGTACGTACCAATATTAAGGCTTTTACAATAAAAAGGAAAGGAGGAATACTACAGCCAATACAGGGGTACACATGGTGATACTGCGACCAAGAGTTATCCAATATGCATATCGGTAATTGTTGTGAGTTCATTTTTCCCTTCACCATTGAGGTCTGATGAACTCCCTCCTCTAGTGAAGGAAGGTAGTGAGACTGATTACCAAACACCTGGGCAGCTAGATGATGACTGGGTGGCTGGAATTGAGGACTGGATATAAGGCTGCTGACACCCTTCTTCCTGGCTGGTGATTTTCCTGCTGGATTCTTGGAGACCAGTCTGATTCCTGCATCTCAAAGCTAAGTTTTTCTGCTCTGCTTTGTACTCTTCAGTTTTGTTTTTGTTTTGCCTTGTTTTTTGGGAGTTATGCCATCCCCGGCCGGGGGTGAGCTGAATTCCATTTTTGTCTCTGACCTGTTGTTCTTTTGCGCTGTCTTCAGAATATACCTGAGTGCTGATATAGTCTTTTGAAGCCTAGCGACTTCAGGGCCTGTTTTTCCTATCAGTCGGTTGGCTCATTTTGATAGGGTTTTTGCGGATGGCAGACCGCAGCTTTCCTATCCTGTCCTATGTAGTTAGCTTGGGCCCCATCATTTGCAAAACCTATCTTTCTATCTGTGTTAGTGTTTTCATCTTGCTTCACCGTCATTATATGTTGGGGGCTGCCTATTGCTTTGGGGTCTGCTCTGGGGCAGTTTAGTTTTTCCCCTTTCTGTCTTTAGGCTATGTAGTTCTCCGGCTGTGATCGAGGGGTCTAGGGCACCGTAGGAACCCCCCACGGCTACTGCTAGTTGTTGTGGATAGGTTCAGGGATCTGCAATCCGATAGCTGCCAACCTCTCTGGTTTTTCTGGACTTAGCTGGTATTTTGTTTTTTCCTCCTTCTGTGACTCATCATAACAGGTAATACAGTACAACAGGATAAATCCCAAGCAAAGTATCCATACAGAAACATGAGCAAATATATACAACATTGTCCGTAACAACTAACAAATCAGTGTGCCCATCTGCATCAAAATAAGCATCACTTTCCCATAATCACCAGCACACCAGTGTGCCCTCCTGTGACCCCCTGACGCGCGTTTCGTGTTGGATGCTTTTTCAAAAGGGGTGCCCTTTTAAAAAAGCATCCAACGCGAAACGCGCATCAGGGGGTCACAGGAGGGCACACTGGTGTACTGGGGATTATGGGTAAGTGATACTTATTTTGATGCAGATGGGCACACTGATTTGTTAGTTGTTCCGGACAATGTTGTATATATTTGCTCATGTTTCTGTATGGATACTTTGCTTGGGATTTATCCTGTTGTACTGTATTACCGATATGCATATTGGATAACTCTTTGTCGCAGTATCACCATGTGTACCCCTGTATTGGCCGTAGTATTCCTCCTTTCCTTTTTATTGTAAAAGCCTTAATATTGGTATGTACATCTTGTATATTTTCAAAATTATTTAAATCAATAAAATATAATTCTTTTATTGGATGGTGTTTCTTTGCTCCGTTTTCTCTATGTATATCATTCTAATGGGAGCATTTCCATTTTTTTCATTTGTTGTTAGGCATTATGCCTTATTCTTTGGAGTGAAGTTATTTCTTCAGCATTTACTATAGTTAATTTATGCTTATTTTGACTTATTTTTGTTTTCATATATTAGGTATTGCCGCGTTCAGAACCGCCCGATCTATCAATAAAAAAAGTATTAACCCGATCGCTAAACGGCGTAGCGAGAAAATAATTCAAAACGCCAGAATTACGTTTTTTTGGTCGCCAAGACATCGCATTAAAATGCAATAACGGGCGAACAAAAGAACGTATCTGCACAAACGTGGTATAATTAAAAATGTCAGCCCGGCGAGGAAAAAATAAGCTCTCACCCGACCCCAGATCATGAAAAATGGAGACGCTACGAGTCTCGGAAAATTGCGCAAATTTTGTATTTTTTTTTTAGCAAACTTTGGAATTTTTTTCACCACTTAGATAAAAGAGGACATAGACATGTTTGGTGTCTATGAACTCGTAATGACCTGGAGAATCATAATGGCAGGTCAGATTTAGCATCTAGTTAACCTAGCAAAAAAGCCAAGCAAAAAACAAGTGTGGGATTGCACTTTTTTTGCCACTTCACCGCACTTGGAGTTTTTTTCCCGTTTTCGAGTACGCGACATGGTAAAACCAATGGTGTCATTTAAAAGTACAACTCGTCCTGCAAAAAATAAGCCCTCACATGGCCATATAGACTGAAAAATAAAAAAGTTATGGTTCTGGAAAGAAGGGGAGGGAAAAATGAAAATGCAAAACCAAAAATACATTAATCGCCTATTTACCTAAATGGGAAATGGATGTCAGATACGCATCAATCTCTTATTGATTACTTATCCTAGTATAAATCATCAATAATAAAACACATTTGCACTATTGTATGAATAGGTCATCTATATTTCAGTTCCAGAAAACCCACTGTCCTTTCTACAAATGGCAAACTGATTTGATCTTCAGCCACTTATGCGCCATTGATGAATAAGCCCATGCTGTGCTCTAGCTTAGTACTCCTTAGTGTACAGGCCCCAAGTAAAACTTTTGATGTACCACAGCCTACTGGTGACACAAACCACACTCTCAAGTCAGCATCAGGCTGTTATGACCTAACCTGACACTGGTAGCTCATCCAGGTACTTTACATCTCAGAAGCTTCCAGCTAAGAAGACAGGGCATGATGGCTTCACAGAGTGCTGAAACCAGGAAGTCAGCTATTTAGAACCAAAAGTGCACCATCACATTACACATAATACAGTATCATATTTACACAGTGTAACATATACAGTATTATTGTTTTCGCCCCTTACTGAGTGGCCCACCAGAGTTTTAGAAATGCTTCCAGTAGGCCCAGCAGAACCTACTGGGTTGAGAAGCAAGACCTTCTGCTACAGTATGTCCATCTTGGTAATAATTTGACTTTCCATGTGAAGGTACACTCCTTGGGAAATGTATCCACTGTGCTCTGCCAAGTCATTTGTGTGTTCATCCAACTCCTCTCTCTTCCAGTTTCAAACTCTATTTTGAGACCAGAAGACTATTGTGAACATGACATTATACAATGAGCCTGTGAGGCTGTGACACGATGGTCACACATTATAAAATGGCACTGTTGCTAAAAGACAGCAATGCAACAGAATATAATAAAATAAGGATTTCATGCAGATGAAAATAACTTTTCAAATAAACCTAAAAGTTAAAGAGGAATAACCAACATCCAGGCTAAAAATTGCTTAATTTTCATGGTTTCTAAAAATGACATCCAGGAAAGAATTATTTTCCATCTATTTAAACAACGTACACTTTTAATAGGAGTTTGAATTTTTTATTCATACATGTCAATCAAGAAGAATATTTACATCATTAAAACAAAAAGCTTATTGGTTGCTATGGGTTACCGAACTTCAATTTTTTACTTCCCTTTTGCATTCTCAATGATAACACAATGACATGCTCGATCTATCTACTCTACCATTCTCCTTTTTGTTAGTTAGATGTTTGTAGACTTTTTAGCATATTTATGCCTATTTAAGTATTTATTGATTCTTGCTCTTTTGTTCTACAAAATTCTAAGAATTTCATTTTCACAATAAGTATATTATTTTTAGAAGAATCCTGCTGTTTTGCTCATTAATTAGAAATAAATATTCTAAAAGCTTCTCTTTTTATTCCATCTTACATTTTATGATAGCAAGATTAAAAGCAATTTCCAGCTATTCAATCAAAATTTTTTGTAGAGCTGGGCCTGAGGACCCTCTATTAAGACGTGATATATTTCATAAAAATATACAACTATAAGGAATATAATAGCAGTTTTCTGTCTTACTCCTTTGTCCACTGAAAGATATACTTTTGTCCGCTAACATTTCCATTGCTAGTTGCTAGTATAATAAAAATGGCAACAATTCGTTGGGAGATGTACCATTAACAAATGTCTGAAATAACAAAAGTAGCAGCATGTGGCTATTAAAACGTACCCTTTAATAAGTCATGTAAATCAGGGTTCCCCAACTCCAGTCCTCAAGGCCCACCAACAGATCATGTTTTCAGGATTTCCTTTGTATTGCACAAGTGAAGCAATTAACACCTGAGCAATACAAAGGAAATCCTGAAAACATGATCTGTTGGTGGGCCCTGAGGACTGGAGTTGGGGAACCCTGATGTAAATGATGAAAAAATCCCGTCATAAGAAACTATACGACAAACAAAACATACATACACTGTCTACTGCGCGATGCAGGGGAGGGTGCGCTAACAGACACTATGTATACCATCTATTACGCCTTCCTATAACACTATATGTCTGGAAAATCAACCTTTCAAGTCATGGCAATAAATGTAAAGATGGTGCACTGCATGGAAAATCATATTACAATATTAATAAATTGGACACCCTTTTTTAAAACCGTTCCATTCCAATCATTCAGGATCCAAATAAGATCCCTTGGGAATTGGACTGTTTTAAAAAGGGTATCTCCTCCAGCCTTCATCCTACATGCCTATGGGAGGGTCCTCCTAGGAACAGATACAGCGGGGGAAAAAAGTATTTAGTCAGCCACAAATTGTGCAAGTTCTCCCACTTCTAAAGATGAGAGAGGCCTGTAATTGACATCATAGGTAGAACACAACTATGAGAGTCAAAATAAGAAAACAAATCCAGAAAATCCAGATGTCAATTACAGGCCTCTCTCATCTTTTTAAGTGGGAGAACTTTTACAATTGGTGGCTGACTAAATACTTTTTTTCCCCACTGTATGTACATTCCTGCATTATGTCAGGTGAGATTGTTCCTATTTTTACTATTGTGAAAGAATCTTCTAGTTCATAGCACTTATGGTTGTGTGATCAATTTGCTGCCTGGGCATGAGCCTCTTTGAGGAATTAATTACCAGATACCATATAGGCTTTAAGTCCATTCTAAGCTAGTTATCCAGACAGGTTGTACACCATGCATTTTCTTGCAAGATAGACTCATTGGAATTATGTTTTGGACTTTGCTGGCCTATTTCACGCGTACACATGCTAGGTCTTCCAGTCAGGCACCCTATCATCTTCTGCAGTCATTATTAATTCACACACAGTCCTTATACTGACATTTTTATGGCTAATTTTCCTCCTCAGAAAGTATAACCATTTGCATCAAAACTGGCCGAATATTCTCTCAGGGGTTTTTTTTTATTCATAGCTTTCCTCGACATTCAGTGATTTCAGTTTCTGGAGGCCTGTGTGAACTTATAATTATTTATTTGGATTTCCTCTCAATTTATCCTTCACCTACACCAACACAAAGACTGTCCCTGTAATGTGCTTCCAAATACCTATCTCTCTTCATCCTACCTTGAACAGAATGTACCCAAAATATCACATCTCCTCAGCTTTAGGCACATCTTCATTTAAGATGATTTTGGCTTGATCCAGATTGAGATATTCATGCCCAGACTGACATTTCCATGCCACTAGCCGGGCTTAAGAGTATTAGAGAAAACACAAATGAGTTATTTTGAACAGTACTGAGAGATTTTTACTGTTACATTCCTCTTCCCACCAGTGCACCTTTTCTCCTCATCTTGCGACGCATTTTGATTTTCACCAGGTGTTCATCCTTGATGTCATCTTCTTGAGCATTCAGCTGTCATGGCTGTCAGTCCAGTTCCATTCCTCTAAACACACTAAACCCTGACTGTGAGTGGCTTCATAGTCAATGCCTTTAGGATTCTGTAACATATTTTCTCTTTTTTGTGTATTGACCCACCTGTCCCCTAGATTTGATGACTGAGGATACAAAAAAATCAGCTTTGTGTATTAACTATGAAGAGAGAGAGGCTAATGTGGTCGATCCCAGTTTTTTTAATTTATTAACTAATATACTCTTTTGGCTAAATGTAAATACAGCTCAGGCTACTGTATACTAGGTAAAACTAGCTATTGCTGTCCTCTTATGTATAAGTTTTAGAGACTGTCTAATGACTGGATCAGTGACATGTGACATGCGAGAGGTGCAAAGTTATTGTGGTGTCCATTCATTTTAAAAAAGAGCTCTAGGCTTTTTCCAGGTAATTATAGACCAGTAAAGTTAAAGGGGTATTCTCAAGTTTGGAAGTTATCTTCTCTTCACTGGGGGTCCAGCCCCTGGGAGACACCGAACTCAATAGCTTGAGCTTTACAGATACCCATGTGAATGGAGCAGTGGTCAATCCTGCACACTGCTGCACCAATCATATTTAATGGGACCACTGGAAAAACTGAGCACTGGGTTCAGCTGGTGTTTGGCACACCCATAAGAAGGAATGACAGTGCACATGATCGAATACTACCCCACTCACACAGGATAACTTCCAAATGTGAGTATATCATTTTAATATCCAATATGGGAAAATGTTTAAGGGACTTGTAAGGAACTATGTACAGTAGTATGTGGTAGAAAATAATATTACCAATAACAGCATTAATGTTAGGAACGGCGGAATGCACTAAATAAAATAAATAATAAAGTGCGTTCGCCGTTCGGGGTCCACCGTGCAGAAGGTGATATCACTGCTGCTGAGTAATGGCAGACGAGCAATATGGCGGAAATGCGCACGAAGGTTAAACGTCACCCAGGTGCGCAAGGCAATCACTGTTTACTCACAGAGATGCCAGCAGAGGTAAACACAAAAGGCTGAGCCTGTTAGCGTCACAGGTCTCAGGTAAATGCACACACGGTATCCGGTCACAGGTGCAGGACCCAAGGCCATTGCCGCTAGACAATAGTGCCGTGAGGCGTAGCACAATCAGACGCTAGTGTAGAGATGCAGTGTGCACAGTGGCCTAAGGCTTGCCACTGACTGGTGCTGACTGCTACTCTAATTCCCTATCCACATGTGTAATATCAGAGGGAGGGGAGTCTTAATGAGTCAGTCACCAGAATCATACATCCGTCACCATTCACACATCTAGCAAGTAAAGTCTATACTAGCACATGGCCGAACGGCCATGCGGGCCTTTTATAGCTGTGCTCTGCCAGGACCTTCCAGATCTCTGAGATGGACCAATCAGATCTGGAGAAGGACCTGAGCACGTGACTCCCGACCTCCAATGGGAGATCGCCTCGTGAGCATGCTCAGTGGAGCCGCAGAGGGACTTAGCCTCAGGAACGGCTTGCTGCAGAGCAGCATGTGAGGCTCTGGATTCCTGTTGTGTAGCTGCAGGAATCTGACGCCTAACATTACCCCCTTCCTCGGGCCCCTCCCCCTGAGCCTTCCAATCCACCACCTTGTACCCATCAGAGGCATAGGCCTCAGACTCGTCCGAAGGCAAGTCTGATGTCCCGGCAGGTGACACAGAAAACCAGGACACGTGGAAGGCATCAGAGGCGGCAAAATCTCCAGGTTTGAGAAGGGACACATGAGAGACAACGGTAGCTGCAAAACCACCAGAAACCGAAGTTGAAGTGGAACGCCGCAGAGTATCGGCAGGCATCTTCACTCTCTGTTTAGGGTAGGTATTCCGAGCACATTAGGCGCATGCCCGAATATATTTTTTAGTGTCCCGAGCCCTGTGCGGCCACCAATAAGACCTTGCCAGGAGTTTTGTGATCTGCATGTAGCCACAGTGACCACCCACCCTGGACTCGTGTGCACACGTGAGAACCTTCGTCCGAAGGCGAGGAGGGACAAAGGTCTTGCCCGGCGGCACAGATGTTGGCCACTGTGGGACCCTGTTATCGTGGGGAACAGAGTGTTGACAGTTGTAACCGCAAGTGGAGCTTAGTGCCGGACGCGACTCGAGCCTGGCGCGAGACACCTCCATGGGCTCTGGAAGTGGACACTCTGGCTCAGGTACTCCAGAGGTTCAAAGAGGTTGGGAGCCGGAGTAACCTTCCATTTGGATTGAGCACCCTCCAACCCGCGCTCCGAAAAACGGAGATCAGTGCGGGTGGAAATGGCAATCAGTTCCTCCAGACTTGCAGGAACCTCTCTGGTAGATAGAGCATCCTTAACATACTCTGCTAAACCTCTCCAAAACACAGGGATGAGAGCTCTATCAGACCACTCCAGCTCGGAAGCCAGTGTCCGAAAATGTACGGCATACTGACTGACCGAGAGTGATCCCTGAGTTAATGCTAATAGCTGAAGAGAGGTATCGTGCATGACCCGTGGTCACAGGAAGACCTGCTTGACAGTTGTTAATAACTGAGCAGCGGTCCGAACCTCTGGGTCGCCACGCTCCCATAGTGGCCCACTCCAACGCCCTGCCCGAATGAAGGGAAATAATAAACCCCACATTAGCCCGTTCTGTGGGAAATCACGCAGCCAGTAACTCCAGCTGGATAGAGCACTGGCTCATGAAACCCCTACAGGAGGCGCCAGAAAATTTATCGGGCAATGGGAGGCGGGAAATTGTCGGCGCAGGGGAGGACGTGGACACACGTGAAACTGCCTCTGTGATTGCCTGAACAGCAGCCTTAGTAGACTTCGCAGCTGAGATAGCACTCTCAAGAGTAGCCAACCGGCCCTCCAGCTGCTGAATGTACTGTAGTAGTTGCTGCTGATCTGCCATTACTAGCCAGACCCTAGAGCTAGTATAGTGTTAGGAACGGCGGAACTCACTAAATAAAATAAATAATAAAGTGCGTTCGCCGCTCGGGGTCCACCATGCAGAAGGTGATATCACTGCTTCTGAGTAATGGCAGACGGGCAATATGGCGGAAATGCGCACGCGGGTTAAATGTCACCCAGGTGCGCAAAGCAATCACTGTTTACTCACAGAGATGCCAGCAGAGGTAAACACAAAAGGCTGAGCCTGTTAGCGTCACAGGTCTCAGGTAAATGCACACACGGTATCCGGTCACAGGTGCAGGACCCAAGGCAGAGGAACTACGTCCGTCTAGATCTGCCGTGCGTGCGGCGTCGCCACTGTGGACGCCAAAGAGAGCTGCAACTGCAGCGCGGCATAGGACACTGCCGCTAGATGATAGTGCCATGAGGCATTGCACAATCGGACGGTAGTGTAGAGATGCGGTGTGCACAGTGACCTAAGGCTTGCCACTGACTGGCGCTGGCTGCTACTCTAATTCCCTATCCACATGCGTAATATCAGAGGGAGGAGAGTCTTAATGAGTTAGTCACCAGAATCATACATCCGTCACCATTCACACATCTAGCAAGTAAAGTCCATACTAGCACATGGCTGAATGGCCATGTGGGCCTTTTATAGCTGTGCTCTGCCGGGACCTTCCTGATCTCTGAGATGGACCAATCAGATCTGAAGAAGGACCTGAGCATGTGACTCTCGACCTACAATGGGAGATCGCCTCGTGAGCATGCTCAGTGGAGCGGCAGAGGGACTTAGCCTCAGGAACGGCTTGCTGTAGAGCAGCATGTGAGGCTCTGGATTCCTGTTGTGTAGCTGAAGGAATCCGACGCCTAACAATTAACATCTGTAGGCTTAGAAATAAGGCTTGTAACTGGATTGAAAACTGTCTAAAAAACTGTATCCAAAGAGTTGGGTGAGTGCCTGTTACTCTGAATGGTCTCCGGTTTTAAGTGGTGTACCACAAGGTTCACTGCTAGGTCTGCTATTATTTAACCTATTAATTATATAAAATATAAAATTAACACTATTGTTTCTGATTTTGCTGATGATACCAAGTCACATATTACAGTGTGGTCTATAAAAGATGTTCACAAACTACAAGGCAACTTTTTCATAAGCTACAAACCGAACAAATTGAATGTTTGGCAGATTCCATTATTTTGGAATAATGTAAAGTTTTACATGTGAGAAGTAATGTACTAATGGACATCTTGTATTCTAGGTGAAGTAAAACTAGGAGAGTCACTTGAAAAAATGGATCCTGGTGTTCTCATAAGTCACAAACTAAATAACAAAAAGTAATGCCAATCAGCAGCTTCTAAAGCCAGAGGGATATTGTCATGTATTAAAAAAGCACAGACTTGAAGAACTATAAAAAAAATATGAAATATTATTACAGCATGAACTGTCCTTGGTTTCAAAAAATGCTCTGAAGCTTTTTTTAGATGAAATACCTTAAATACGTAAAAGAAACCTGTAGGTCGATTCATGCTGCCCAAACTTTGGAAAGCATGATTGCAGCCAGGTATGTTTGTCTCTGCAATACTCCTGCGTTTTTGGGAAAACCTAGTTTGTAGAGTTAGGTGCCATAAGTATATACCTGACTGGTCTAGCACTCTGGCCAGCTTCTTCTCACACTTCTTTCGCTTAATGACAGATCTCTTCCCTGTATTTATATAGTGAGAGACCTAGAGACCTGTCAATCTGTCAATCACCTGTCAATCACCAGAAGCATTGTAGGAATAAGCTGTAAGGGACCGCGCCAGACTAGTTCAATCTCTCACTATGATCCCGGAGAAGGATCTTTGAGCTAGTTGGTTCGCCCTCCCAGGGCTGTGGGGTACTCGGTACCGGGCCCGATGAGCTTCAATGAGAGGTGTCACGGCAGCTGGGACCTGGCCCGTGGCCCTGGGCGCCCATTGTAAAAGGGGGGGTTAGTTCAGTGTGCTTATGATGATTAGAATGAATGAGTCGTGACGCCACCTGTGGTGTTCAGCAATAAAGATGCTAAGCCGACTCTGCAGACAGATCCTCTGGGACAGATGGTGTGGTGCAGCAATGATGTTATAGTCCTCCACAGGCAGGGCTGTAGTCCCAGGGCAAAGTAGGTGAAGTGACACTTAGATGGTGTAGAGTCGGGCGTAGGGGAGGTAGTAGTGCCAGGCAGGTTGACGCTGGAATAAGTGGAGGACACCAGGGCATGTAGTTCCAAAACTTTACTCACAGTCTGTTGTGGCACAAGAGCCCGCATCCGTGCTGTGTCCTCCAGGTCAGGAGCTCAGCCAACTGCCAGGCAAGATGAAGTACTTCTTTCCAACACTCCACCAACATATGTGCCTTTTCTGAATGTCTCCCTCTTAGCGCCTTTAGTGAAGTACTCCCAGTGCTGAATTACACTGGAGTTCCTCTGGTCAGATGTTCCTATCAACTCTACTTGTACGGCAGACAGCTGTAGCCTGCTTCGGGGACTCCTTACTACCTAGTCCCAGCTCACTATCGTTGCTATTGTGCCCCCAAGTCTGGTGTGGGAATAAAGTGGTGACAACTTCTATTCCTCTGGTGTCTGCTGCAGGACCATTAGTATCCATACAACCTCGGGGACCGGAACCCGGCCTTGCACTTAGAACTTGGGAAGGGTTCTCTTCTAACCCTAATCCTTAGTTCTCTTCTTCTCCTCACGTTCCGTACTAATCCTTTCCTTCTTATCGAGAGTCAGGCTTTCTATCAAAGTTCCTTTCCTGTGCCAGCGGACCCAGGTCACTGAGGTCGGCTGCAGCGCTTCCTTCATCCATCCCACTCAGGGGATCTTCTCTCACAGACTGACCTCGTCAGAATCCTGTGACAAACTGACTCAATCCTAAACCCTTCCCGCTCTTTTGTGCAAAACTAAACTCCACCCGCCTCCCAGCACGCTTCGTGTTCCAAGCAGGGAGCCACCAAAGGGTGCTTTGCTACACTAATATGTTGTGTGGGATGCAGGTGTTGGAGTGTGGTCAGGTGTCTCAACCTTCCTGAATGGTGGGGCACCACACCTCAGGAGGATGCAGTACCTCTGTGGCGACTGAACCCTCAGGGGCGCCACATATGTCTTCTCTAAAAAGCTGAAGTAAAAAACATACCTGTTTGAAGTCATGCTGACACTCCCAGATTTATGCTGCCCGTGGGTTGCTCAGCATGTATCCACTGACAGATTCCCTTTAAGTGTTTTACATTCTTGTTCTAAATGTTGATTCAGTCAATCAGTTCTTTGGATGAGAAGGGAAAATTAGCTCTGTTAGGGCAGATTGATTTATGCATTATGGCTGTACCTGTACTCCTTCCCTTTATCCTCTCCCATCTCTCTGTTGAACTTGATGGATATGTGTCTTTTTTCTACTGTATTGTGTCATTTAGTCCAAATGTTCTTGTGCTTCCCAGTGAAGTATGAGAGAATATTCTAAACTAAACACCTTACTTTAGTCCGCTCCAGATAGGTTTCAATATTGTGGTTTCTCCTTAAGGGTACGCCTGACTAATATTAGTATTTTATTAAAGAATGGTCTGTCAAACATAAGTCGGATGCACAAGTAAGAATTTTAGCGCTGTTATTGGTCTGCAGGCTCGGAGTCAATCAGTCTTGTCTATGCAAAGCGAAAGAGACGGAAGGATTCTCTAACGGTGATTGACTGTCAGAGAGACCTAATAATTAAGGAGCTGACCCTATTTGATTAGGTGACAGAGATGAAGCCCCATGAGATCTATTATAACATTAGCTAAGGGCTGTTAAGGGAGGTAGGGAAATTCGGAAGCCTAAACTGCTGAGATACAGAGCCAGCACACAGCTACTTAGCATAATGACCCTAAAGCACGTACAACATTTCATTCATAGTATGTATGAGAAAGTGCGCAGTTAGAGGAAATCCATAAACATGTCATTATAGACAACATGTCAAAGTATAGTCAGCAGATGCTTGTTACGGTCATATGGCACTGGGGGACACATTATTGTGTGCAATAGTAACAGTAGATATGGACCCTAGTAAAAAAAAATGTAAAATGTACATGTATTTAAATGTTTTTTCTTGTTTTAGAGTCACTTACAAGAGCTGGAAAAATGTCTAAAATTTTCTAGACTCTATACTCTACAAAATTGCAAAATGAGACAAAAATTAAAAGTGTTATCCATTGTACGGTATATTGGTTAGCTATATCAAAATATCATACGTAAGCCTCATTCACACATGCAACTTTTCAATGTATGAGAAAAACGGATCGATTATTCTGATCAGTCGCTGATCAGAGTTTGATTAGAGTGTGGTCCGATTTTCTTGTGTGTTGAGAAATTTAACAAAAAAAATTCTCCACCTTTTCGAGTGCTGTTCAATTTTTTCACAGACCCAGTGACTCTCATTGTTGATTTTGATCCAACTCCCGGATCAAAATCGGACACGTCTCCATGATTATCCATGGACCTCGCAGTCCGCGAAAAATTATGGACATGTAAATGGCCCCACAGACTATCACAAGTACGAGTGCTATACATGAAAATCATAGCTAGTCTACATGAAAATCGGACATGTGAATCAGGCCTTATTGTAATCAGAGTCTTGGTGGAACCAGTCATGCAAGCATGGACAGAGTCTGTATCTGACAGTGAATACGCACTATGCACATGACAGAACAGAGCTATTTTGGTTTTATTAGCTTATTTTTATCTAGATTGCCTGGTATTACTTTTAATTTGACTTTTTATTTGTTTATTTTCTTTGACAGGTAAACTATGACCACTTTATTATTAGTGTTCGTGTGTTTGCGTGTCATCGCTGCGGCAATATCTGAGGAGGTTTCAGGTGAGTATTTTTCAATATTTTGGTAGTACATGTTAATATTATCTTTATACATAGCCATAGCCTTTGACAGTGTCAATATGTATGAACTAAAAATAATCATGTAAAAACACAAATTATCCATGACATCTCCGGATGTTTATGTGGACATTGGTATTGCATAATCAAACTTCTGGCCAGCTAGGAATGATCCAGCCTCAGATGCTGAAGATATGAGGTTGTGACTCGGTCCTGTGTGTAAAAACAGACAGTAGGCATGGGGTAGAATTTCAACTCCATATGGTTGCCAAACAGATTTAATGATGTTTTCAATCAGTGTAACAGACCTAAAATGGAATAATTAGAAGCAAAAATTTCAAAATTAAATTGATAATAATTTATATTGACTACATCGATTTATAGTCAACAGCTGCAGTTTATTATCTATCTTCTAAGATATACTATTATTTTTTTAAATTAATTTCCAGGTCATGCTGACTTATTAAGTGTAAGTATACCAGCAGAGACTCCACTGACTTATCAGCTAGGACACTCAATTACCATCCCCTGCTATTTCATCAATGCTTTGGAACATGTGACCGTGTCCCCCTCAACGGCTCCCTTAACACCCAGAATCAAATGGAGCAGACACAACAAAGGACGAGAGACAGTTTTATTGGTAGCCACTGATGGTCAAGTTCGTGTAAATGAAGCCTACAAAGAACGCATTTCAATGCCAAACTATCCTCTCATCCCTACTGATGTCAGTTTGGAAATTGGAAACCTATTGTCCAGTGATTCAGGAACCTACCGTTGTGAAGTCATGCATGGAATCGAGGATAGCCAAGACACAGTACAGGTCAATGTGAAAGGTAAATTATATTACGTTTTACAACCCGCAATGTACACCTCTTTAAAAGTAATCTGTCAGCAGGTTTTTGCTATGTAATCTGAAAGCAGCACACGTTAGGGGAACCTAATTCCAGCTATGTATCACTAACTGGCCTACATAGTGTAGTTTTGATAGAATCCCTGTTTTCTCTGTTGTAGATGAAGCAGTGCTTTGAATGCTGATCTCTATTTAACCTTTACCCCGCACACATACCTGATTTGCAGCTTCCTGTGTACAATGTGCAGGAAGCTGGGGGCGGGGTTATACAATTTAGCCTGACTTGACTGCATGTGACACCTAGTCCTGTAGTGAACATCTCCTGCTGATAAAACACTGATTATAATGAGAGTACAACACACAGCGTAGTAAGTAACACATCCCTAGAGTTGGGCTCTGCTACTGTATTTTGCTATTCTCAGATTAAATAGCAAAAACCTTAAATTTATAAGAACCAGAAACCTGCACACAGGGGGCAAAGTTTCACTAGATGAACCCACAATTCAATTGCTGCTTAGCAAATCACTGTGAGATAGTAATTCCATTCAGGTATTCTGTACATATTGGGTGGCCGTATAGTAGACTGGATTATTTTAAGTAGTGGTTTAACTGGCTAAGTGGTTGTGTCCCCAAACATGAAGATTGGGAATCAATCCATACTCTAAAATCTATTACGTGCTGTATAACGTTTTATGCATATAACTCACAGCATATTTTAGCTACAATATTCTAGTTTTTAAAACGTGTTTAAAATTTGAATTTTAAGTGTTGTATCTCCATAGGGGTCACTGGAGGATGAATACATTTCACTTTACCATTCTGAATTGTAAGCAAGCTAGTTATAATGTATAATGACTTGCAGATTGATGTGATGGATAGTTTCTCCAGATTTATAACTTAGTTTTTTACATCCAAAACTTGATTTGATACAGTCAATCAGACAACACTTTGTTTTATAGAGGTAAAATATGTATTACCATCTGAACTGTCATTCACAACTATTCTGGACCTTTTTATTTTTATTTACCAAATTGATAAGTCTGTGGTCACTCTGTGTGGCTGTAGACTTGTGAATCCCCCTAGCGCACGCACTGTGTGCTGCAGGGATTCACCGGTTTCTGACCCGTGACTGAAGGGTATGTATGTATGTATACCTACTCCCAGCCAGTGCCCATTTAGCGGCCATAGCCTTGCTCTGTACACTTGTATTGAGAGAGGCCACACCTTGTCTAGTGAAGAGTCCTCGCTGTTTCTTCTCACCAAACATATGAAGTCTTATCATTAGAATATTTAAAGGGGTTATCTGGGACTATTTCATTTTTTTCTCATGGACCTAAGAACTTACAGGCAAGTAGTTGCTAATTACCTGCCTGTTCCACCTGGTGCTGATCTCTGCTGGTTAAGTCGACAGATCAGCTTCTTCTCTTCCGCTCTGCTCTGTTGACAGGGCATGACTGCTGATGTCATGCTGATTGACAACCAGCTCACCAATATCTAACTGCGGGGAGACGACAATCCATCAGCATGACGTCGGCAGTCATGCTCCATTGATACAGCAGCCTGGAAGAGCCGCTCTGTTCATGTGAAACAGCAGAATCACCAGCAGATGCAGTCGGTGACCCCTTTGAGCTTGCAGCGGGCAGAACATGCAGGTATTTAATAACTATGTGACTGTCAGCTCTGTGTCCAATAGGAAATCCTCTTTAACAATATTTGTAATCTTTTTCTTGCTAAAGTCAGAATAATTAACTCTAGAATATTAACTGTTAGGAAACTAACATTATACTCAAAATGGAATTATGATAATATTAAACAAACATGAATTTTCCAACATAAACCATAAACACTGATAAAACAGGTTTTTTTTTATAATAACCATATAGTTGCCATTTTGTGAGTTATTAGCCTTCTAGCCTCAAATCTGGATGTAGCAATGATAAATGTTTTAATTTTTAAAAGTGTAATGGAGCAGAAGACCACCACTCGGTCACACCTGTTAGTGACCGCTCTTGAGTACTGCATGATTGGCTCCTTTCATTTTAATAGGAGTTGATCTGCAGTACCCTAAAAAGAGCCCTAATCAGTGTGACAAAGGAGTTGTGTTCCACTCTGCCACCCCATTTACATCCGGCTGCTGCCAAATCTGTTAGAAGCTGACACCCAGCACTCTCATAGATCTGATATTGATAGCCTATCATATCATGGGCAGCACGGTGGCTCCGTGGTTAGCACTGTTGCTTTGCAGCGCTGAGGTTCTTGGTACAAATCCTAACAAGGACAACATCTGCAAGGAGGTTCTGTGTTTGTGTGGGTTTCTTCTGGGTTCTCTGGTTGCTTCCCACACTCCAAAGATATGTTGAGGACCATGATAATGACATCTGTAAAGCGCTGTGGAATTAATGGCACTATGTAGGCAACCATAATAATCATAAGGAGAAGTCATCAATACAACTGTACCTTTTTAAAGAATGACTGAACTTTCACAAACATAATACAGAGACATGTCAGGAGTTTTGATTAGTGGAGGTCCACCAATCTAGAAAGTGAAGGAGCAGAAAAGTTAAATTTAAGGCTTCTCTCCTTCACTCTATAAAATGAAAGAGCAGAAAACTTAAACGGAACACTTATCTCCTTCAACTCCTTCAAGACTAAAGATGGACTGAATGGAAAGTCATCAGTTTTGGAGGAAAGCAACCCTCTCTTGAGCTTTTTGCTACTTCATTTTAGCAATTAGTTAGGGTCTGAGCTCCCAGACATCCACAAATCAAAACTTTTGACATGTATTTTGACTTGTGAAAAATCTTACTTTTTACAGCTTATGTCCTTCACATGACATCCTTATAATTACCATAGATTTGGATATCACCACACATTCTGTAAAATGATGTTTTCTTTTAGATTTTGTTTTTTAAATTCATCATTGTTTTACTTTTTCATCAATTCACTTTAGGGATCGTTTTCCACTATAGAGCCATCTCTACCAGATACACCTTGGCTTTCGAAAATGCCAAAAAAGCCTGCATTCAGAACAGTGCTACCATCGCTTCACCAGAACAACTCCAATCTGCTTATGATGATGGATATCACCAGTGTGACGCCGGTTGGCTTTCTGATCAGACAGTCCGGTACGATCTTATAACTTAAACTAGTTCATTAAGTATTCACTTTTACAAATACTGTAAACCATTATTTTATTCTTATCTATGGCGCTAACATTTATTGTAAATTCGTTGAATGTTTTACTGTGTAAAGACTGGACCTTTTGCACACTCATTAGTAGATAGCTCTGCTTTAATATATACATTATTGTTAAGAAATATTCTGCTTTGTTAGCCATATTAACAAAAATGTAATTGTTAATACAATAAAAGGAGTCCGTCATTCCCAAAACATATATTAAACTACTTAAATGATTATAAATAGGACTTAGCCCCTTTAAAAATCATACCAGCAGAAAACCACTTATTTTATATCCCAATATGGAACTTTGGGACACTCTTGGCATGGCCGGTACACCATTACATGCCAACTCAATTTGTGTTTTGAGTATTGTCCTCTCATTGGACAAGAGCAAACACTGCCTGATCTCATTAGGTGGTATTCTGACTATGGATGAGCTCAGCGATGCTCACACAGTGTCATTGCAGGTGCACACATGGTGTTCATGTTGACGTGCTTTTATCCCTGACTCCGTTCTCTGACGGACACCTTTTACACTAATACTAGAAGTGTAGTAAGCAGCAACCGCAGACTGGAAACAGGAATGAGAGTGCACCAGCACCCACACTGAGTGTGTGCCCACACAGACACCATGCGAGCGCCGCTGTGCTTCTTCAGTGTCAGTGCATCATGGATAATGATCATGCAATGCTTACTGTGGGAAAGCAAGAGCTGTCAATTAGAATCAGAGACAGTGGTTGGAATGCAAACTGAGGTGTACATATAACGGTGCACTAAGTCATTGGCCATACCAAGGGTGCACAAAGATCTCTAATTTACATCTGAAATAAGAATTATTGTCTTATTTAAGAAAAAAAAATTGCTTGTAAAATTTTTATAGGGGCTAAGTCCTTTTTATAACAGTTTCATATACTCTCTGAGTTTGTTATTTAGTTTGATCAATCTTGTAGTGTTAGAACAGTCTCTTGAGAATAGGTTGGCCTTAGGGTGCCCATCTGCTTAGCTCTATTTTCTTGTACTGCCACAACAAGGGAGATGGAAATCTACACAGGCCCAACTAAAATCAAATTCCAGATAGATGTTAGCACAGCCAATGTGGGGAGGGGTGCCAGCAGTAGGTTCCCAAACCATGAATATGAATATCAAATACTGGGCACACTCATAGATTTTGATGTGAGAAAAATAAATTTTAATACATAGAGTGATAGAGGGGTGATCTTAGTGGGCAGTACAATAGAGGAATCGGTGGTCAGTGACCGCTATGGTGGTCAGTATTAAGCAGCTGCGCTGCTGTGCTTCCTATGACGCGGTGTGGCGCCGCTTGTGATCACCCCTCTAACACTGTGATACCTTATGTGAGACTTCACATGAATTTGCATTTACCCTAGTACACTGATGAAGGTCTTATCTGACCGAAACGTTTGTTACTAGTGGCTACTGTATGTATTAAAATTTATTTTTCTCACATCAAAATCTATGAGTGTGCCCAGTATTTGATATTCAACTAAAATCAAAGTCATGTTTCTTTAACCCCTTCCTGACATGAGACGTACTATCCCATCCATGGGACCTGGGCCCCTATGCCCATGGACGGGATAGTACGTCTAGCGCGATCAGCGGCACCCACGTGGTGAGCGCCGCTGATCGCGGCCGGGTGTCAGCTGATTATCACAGCTGACACCTGACACGTTAACCCCTTGCACACCGCGATCAAACATGATCGCGGTGTACCGGGGGTTAAAGGGAAGCATCGGCAGGGAGGGGGCTCCCTCCGTGCTTCCCTGAGCCCCCCACGGCAGCGCAATGTGCAGCGCTGCTGCGGGGGACTCCTTTCCTCCAGGCCCCCGAATCCAAGATGGCGACGGGGGCCTTCGGGGGCCTGAGGAAGCTGGCTTCCTCAGTGCCTGCAAAGCGCAGGCATGAGGAAGCCTTCTGCAGTGCCTGTGTCAGATCGCTGATCTGTCACAGTGATCTGTGATGTGACAGATGAGCTATCTGTCACAGGACAGTGATGTCCCACCTGGGACTATTTAATAAAGTAAAAAAAAAATTAAAAAAATTGTTAAAATAATTTAAAAAAAATCGCCAAATAAATTAGAAAAAAAAAAAAAAATATTCCCACAATAAATCCATTTTTTGGAAATAATAAAAAAAAAAAACAATAAAAGTACACATATTAGGTATCGCCACGTCCGTAATGACCCGCCCTATAAAACTGTCCCATTAGTTAACCCCTTTAGCGAACCCCTTAAAAAATAAAAATAAAAAACGAAGCAAAAAATAATGATTTATTATCATACCGCCAAACAAAAAGTGTAATAACCCGCGATCAAAAAGACGCATATAAATATCCATGGTACCGCTGAAAACGTCATCTTGTCCCGCAAAAAACGAGCCGCCACACAGCATCATCAGCGAAAAAATAAAAAAGTTATAGCTCGCAGAATAAAGCGATGCAAAAATAATTATTTTTTATATAAAATAGTTTTCATTGCATAAAACCGACAAAAACATAAAAAAAGACATAAATGAGGTATCGCTGTAACCGTACTGACCCGAAGAATAAAACCGCTTTATCAATTTTACTGCACGCGGAATGGTGTAAACTCACCCCCCCAAAAGAAATTCATGAAATGCTGGTTTTTGTTCATTCTGTGTCCCAAAAATAGGAATAAAAAGCGATCAAAAAATGTCACGTGCCCGAAAATGGTACCAATAAAAACGTCAACTCGTCCCGCAAAAAATAAGACCTCACATGACTCGGTGGGTCAAAATACGGAAAAATTATAGCTCTCAATATGTGGTGATGCAAAAACTATTTTTACAATAAAAAGCGTCTTTTAGCATGCGACAGCTGCCAAATATAAAAACCGCCATAAATAGTAAATCAAACCCCCCATCATCACCCCCTTAGTTTGGGAAAAATAATAAAATTAAAAAAAAAGTATTTATCTCCATTTTCCCATTAGGGTTAGGGTTAGGGCTAGGGTTAGGGCTAGGGTTAGGGTTAGGGCTAGGGTTAGGGTTAGGGCTAGGGTTAGGGCTAGGGTTAGGGCTAGGTTTAGGGCTCAGATTAGGGTTAGGGGTGTGTTGGGGTTAGGGTTGGAGTTATAATTGGGGGGTTTCCACTGTTTGGGCACATCAGGGGCTCTCCAAATGCAACATGGCGTCTGATCTCAATTCCAGCCAATTCTGAGTTGAAAAAGTCAAATGGTGCTCCTTCTCTTCCAAGCTCTGCCATGCGCCCAAACAGTGTTTTACCCCACATGTAGGGTATCAGCCTACTCAGGACAAATTGCAAAACAATTTTTGGGGTCCAATTTCTCCTGTTACCCTTAGGAAAATAAAAAATTGGGGGCAAAAATATCATTTTTGTGGAAAAAAATGATTTTTTTATTTTCACGTCCGAGTGTTATAAACTTCTGTGAAGCACTTGGGGGTTCAAAGTGCTCACCACACATCTAGATAAGTTCCGTGGGGGGTCTAGTGTCCAAAATGGGGTCACTTGTGGGGAGTTTCAATAGTTTAGGTACATCAGGGGCTCTCCAAACGCACATGACACCCGCAGACCATTCCATCAAAGTCTGCATTCCAAAACGTCACTGCTTCCCTTCCGAGCCCCGACGTGTGTCCATACAGTAGTTTTCTCCCACATATGGGGTATCAGCATACTCAGGACAAATTGGACAACAACTTTTGGGGTCCAATTTCTCCTGGTACCCTTGGGAAAATAAAAAAATGGTGACTAAAAGATCATGTTTGTGGAAAAAATACGAATTTTTTATTTTCACGCCCGGGCATTATAAACTTCTGTGAAGCACTGGGGGGTTCAAAGTGCTCACCACACACCTAGATAAGTTCCTTAGGGGGTCTAGTTTCCAAAATGGTGTCATTTGTGGGGGGTTTCCACTGTTTTGGTACATCAGGAGTTTTCCAAACGCGACATGGTGTCCGATCTCAATTCCAGCCAAAAACGTCAAATGGCGCTGCTTCCCTTCCGAGCTCTGCCATGTGCCCAAATAGTGGTTTACCCCCACATGTGGGGTATCAGAGTACTCAGGATAAATTGCACAATAACTTTTAGGGTTCTGTTACCCTTGGAAAAATAAGAATTGAGGGTGAAAAGATCATTTTTGTGGAAAAAATATGATTTTTTAATTGTATGGCTTTATGTTATAAACTTCTGTGAAGCCCATGGGGGTTCAAAGTTCTCACCACACATCTAGATAAGTTCCTTAGGGGGTCTAGTTTCCAAAATGGTGTCATTTGTGGGGGGTTTCCACTGTTTTGGTACATCAGGGGTTTTCCAAACGCGACATGGTGTCCGATCTCAATTCCAGCCAAAAACGTCAAATGGCGCTGCTTCCCTTCCGAGCTCTGCCATGCGCCCAAATAGTGGTTTACACCCACATGTGGGGTATCAGCGTACTCAGGACAAATTGCCCAGTAACTTTTAGGGTCCTGTTACCCTTGGAAAAATAAGAATTGAGGGTGAAAAGATCATTTTTGTGGAAAAAATATGATTTTTTAATTGTATGGCTTTATATTATAAACTTCTGTGAAGCCCATGGGGGTTCAAAGTTCTCACCACACATCTAGATAAGTTCCTTAGGGGGTCTAGTTTCCAAAATGATGTCATTTGTGGGGGGTTTCCACTGTTTTGGTACATCAGGGGTTTTCCAAACGCGACATGGTGTCCGATCTCAATTCCAGCCAAAAACGTCAAATGGCGCTGCTTCCCTTCCGAGCTCTGCCATGCGCCCAAATAGTGGTTTACCCCCACATGTGGGGTATCAGCGTACTCAGGACAAATTGCACAATAACTTTTAGGGTCCTGTTACCCTTGGAAAAATAAGAATTGAGGGTGAAAAGATCATTTTTGTGGAAAAAATATGATTTTTTAATTGTATGGCTTTATGTTATAAACTTCTGTGAAGCCCATGGGGGTTCAAAGTTCTCACCACACATTTAGATAAGTTCCTCAGGGGGTCTAGTTTCCAAAATGGTGTCATTTGTGGGGGGTTTCCACTGTTTTGGTACATCAGGGGTTTTCCAAACGCGACATGGTGTCCGATCTCAATTCCAGCCAAAAACGTCAAATGGCGCTGCTTCCCTTCCGAGCTCTGCCATGCGCCCAAATAGTGGTTTACCCCCACATGTGGGGTATCAGTGTACACAGGACAAATTGCACAATAACTTTTAGGGTCCTGTTACCCTTGGGAAAATAAAAATTGGGGTGAAAAGATCATTTTTGTGGAAAAAATATGATTTTTTAATTGTACCGCTGTACATTATAAACTTCTGTAAAGCCCTTGTGGGTTCAAAGTTCTCACCACATATCTAGATAAGTTCCTTGGGGGGTCTAGTTTCCAAAATGGGGTCACTTGTAGGGGGTTTCCACTGTTTAGGTACATCAGGGACTCACCAAACGTGACATGGCGTCCAATCTGAATTCCAGCCAATTTTGCATTGAAAAAGTCAAACGGCGCTCCTTCCATTCTGAGCTCTGCCATGCACTGAAACAGTGGTTCCCCCCCACATATCAGGTATCTGCATACTCAGGAGAAATTGCACAATAACTTTTGCAGTCCAATTTCTCCTGTTACCCTTGGTAAAATAAAAAAAATTGAACCTGAAGTATTTTTTTTATGAAAAAAAGTTAGATGTTCATTTTTTTTTAAATATTCAAAAAAATTCCTGTGACGCACCTAAAGGGTTAATAAACTTCTTGAATGTGGTTTTGAGCACTTTAAGGGGTGCAGTTTTTAGAATGGTGTCACTTTTGGGTATTTTCTATCATATAGACCCCTCAAAGTGGCTTCAAATGTGATGTGGTCCTAAAAATAAAATGGTGTTGTAAAAATGAGAAATCGCTGGTCAACTTTTAACCCTTATAACTTCCTAACAAAAAAAAATTTTGGTTCCAAAATTGTGCTGATGTAAAGTAAACATGTGGGAAATGTTAGTTATCAAGTTTTTTGTGTGCCGTATCTCTGTGATTTAAGGGCATAAAAATTCAAAGTTGGAAAATTGCGAAATTTTCAAAATTTTTGCCAAATTTCCGTTTTCTCACAAATAAACGCAAGTTATTTGAATGAAATTTTACCACTAACATGAAGTACAATATGTCACGAGAAAACAATGTCAGAATCACCGGGATCCATGGAAGCGTTCCAGAGTTATGACCTCATAAAGGTACAGTGGTCAGAATTGTAAAAATTGGCCCGGTCATGAACGTGCAAACCACCCTTGGGGGTGAAGGGGTTAATACACAGGTTTGCTGCGTTATCTAGTGCAAGGGATACTGTTTGTAGCTGCTCTCCATCTTGAAGGAGACATTGATTATATTCCATAATGTACAAACCAAACAATCAATTACTATTGTTTAGACCTGATCAGAGATGAACAACCTCAAAATCACTTTTTAGCTGTTAAAAATTAATGTCAATTGTTAAGAAATAATGGGCTGAAAAAACACTATTTTAACACACTGCAATACGGCTTAACCTAACAGCCCTGCCAGGGTCTATTAGATGAGGTCTAACATGGAAAATAGACTGCCATACAGAAATTTTGCATTGTACTGTACAAGTGACCCATTGCTCATTGCAGTTAGTGGGATTAAAAATATTTATTTTTTAAAAAGTCTAAAAAAAGTGTCAAAAGAGTAATAAGAACAAACACAACAGTTTTTGCCAGAATTCTATCATAAAACTGAAATATTACAACATTTTTGTGCAGCTCGCCATTGCGCCAAAATTTTGTGACTTTTGGCACATTTACAGCAGTCTTAACCAGCGGAGAGAAACCTGGGCAATAAAAAACCAGACAGAAGAAGAATGGACTAGTTTGAAATGTGATGACAGAGAAGGATGTTATTAATACCATGGAATGCATGAACAAACAAATCAATTTTGGAGCAAATCAAGCTAGATATGTCACTCGAAGCAAGCAAAGTTCATCAATAGTGATGAGAAACGTGTTGTGAAACTCAGATATCACTTTAGTATCTGGGTGCTTGGATGAGCTAAACACTCAACGAGCATTGGCTGGTGCTCGAATTTGAAGCACAAATCTCCGCCCCCAATATTTGGGCCTGGTACACTGCCAATAAGCATGGAGGGCTTGCCTGTCAATCACTGTAATTCAGTAGCCATCTTGGTAGTGGTTTTACTGTGATTGGCTGGCCGCATTACCTCATCAGAGGTTATAAAAGGACAGGCACCGCCACGCTCGTCTCACTGATGCCAGTACACAGCTCAGGAACAGTTCTGATTGGAGGGAGAGAGCAGTTATCCAGATCTGTGTGTGCACAGTTTAACTAATCAGATTCCTCTAGTGCTCATACTGGAACTGATGCTGAAGCATCAAACTAACAGTCTTTCTAATGGATAATCTTGTGCTTTGCCAAATTTGTTTTTTACATTAAGGTGGTATTAAAAAACTTTAAAAAATCTTTCTGGATTGAATTAGTAATCCATACAGTGTAACGTGATTAGTGCTACATTACGGTGGTATTAACCGCCAAAAAAAATTACATTTTTTTTCTGGATTCAATTAGTCAGTGTAACATGGTTAGTCGTACATTGTGGTGGTAAATAAGCCTCCAAAAAAATTTTTAAAAAAGGTTCTGGTTTCAAGTAGTCACTCATACAGTGTAACATGGTTAGTGTTGCATTACAGTGGTATTTAACACTACAAAGTTTTTTTTTCTGGATTCAATTGGTCATCCATAAAGTGTAACATGCTTAATGTTATGTTACAGTGGTATTAATCTCCAAAAACATGTTAGTTTTTTTTGGATTCAATTAGTGATCCATACAGTGTAACATAGTTAATGTTATATTACGGTGGTATATAAACCTCCAAAAAAAGTTCAAATTTTTTTTTCTGGATTCAGTTAGTCATCCATATTGTTTAACATGGTTAGTGTTACATTACCATGGTATATAAAACTGCAAAAACACATTATTTTTTTCTGGATTCAATTACTCATCCATACAGTGTAATGTGCTTAGCATTACATTACAATGGTATGAACCTCCAAAAACTATCCAAATTTTTTTTTCTGCATTCAATTAGTCACCCATATAGTATAACGTGCTTAGTGTTACATTATGGCGGTATTAACCTAAAAAAATGTAAAAGCCCTTTTGGATTGAACTAGTAATCCATACAGTGTAACATGCTTAGTGGGCTACAAGGCAACAAAAGATGGCAGAATTCCATGAGAGTCCTGAGGGAGTTACTGGAGGAATATTGGAGCCAGACCCAGCTGGCGCGACAGCAAAGGTGGTCGCTTTCCTGGAACTACCAAGGCCTGAATCAAGGCTGCTGCCTTCACCGCTTGGGTTTTTGTGGACTGTTGACGGTGGCCTAGGATTCAGCAACTGGTGAGCGGACTGCTGGGTCTAGGTTAGTTGGAAGAGAGAAGGAGGCGATCCAGGACCAGTGCAGGAGATATACTAGTGGGTCCTCTAGCTGCAAGCTACTGAGAGTTGCCATCCTGGGGGGAAGTCATTATGTACGGCCAGCAGAGGAGATGAGAGTCAATAGAAGAATTTGGGACAAGTCATTACACGAAAAGCTTGCCTCAAAGGCTGCAAGAGCTGACAGCTGAAACCAGGGTTACATTCCTCAAAATAAGGGGGCAACATCGAATGTATGGTTTGGGTGTGATGAGATGTTTGAAGGAAGGGAGCAGGATGAGGCTTTTTGGGGTTACTATCATCCCAGAGAAATCGGACTGTTCTCTGGGTTCCCCACCTACTATGTGGGAGCAAGCGGTGATGCAGGTGACACAGAGGGCTGTTGCCCATTTTTATATGTAGGGGGCTTCAGTACTTCTCAAAGCTGGGTCACTTACAGCCCATGCACCTAAGAAACGGGCTCTAGGAATCAGGTGGAGGTAGTCTCACAGTCTCCCAAGGAAGGAATAGAAGAAGCTAACACCTAAAGAGGATTTTGCTATATAAGTGCAGTTGTGCCTGTTGCACAGTTAGGAAGGAACCACTGAGGAACTGTTGTACATGCCTGAGGACAGGAGGCTCTAAAGTGTGCCAGAGATACAGGTAATGACCAGGATGCCCAAAAGAGTTTATGTTTTCCCCCTCACAGTTTCTTTTTGTGCACAGATGCACATTTCCCTGCTGAATTAAGGGTCTCTGGACTTTTAAAGGGCACAAGACCCTTTCTGTACCTATGGACTGTGCTTTTAAAAGTAACTGTTCTCAGCAAGGGGAGAGGAGGACTTGATGGACTCTATGGACTGTGTTAATTACACCTCTGTTTTAAAGAACAGATGAGGGACCATTAAGACTGTGCCCATGGACTATTGGGCATACAGTTATGTTGACCAATGGGTGTTAGATTATAATGACTGTAATCTTTATTCGAGGAGTCAGTGAGCTGACTGTGAACCCTACATACCGAAAAAGAAGGTCAATTTTATGACACCCTCCCGGCATCAATGCCATGATAACCAAGTAATTTTGAAAAGGAGGGAAAAGCTGTTAAAGATGGTCAAGCATTACCCAGTCAACAAAACCAGCATACTCTCTTATTCCTCTGCGACCTTCATCTATTGGGTCTCAAACCTTGACACCTGGCATCAGCTGTCCCTCTACAGTATGCCTTGGAGTTGTTGTGCTGCTCTGATGCTTGCGTCATGTCTAAGTGGATTTTTAGTGCTGCCGGGGGAGATCATAACAGAGAGTGCACTCTCTGCTGTCCACAAAAAATGCTGACAGACTCTGATAAAAATGAACAAGGCCTGGATTAGCCCCAACTTTTCCACACCACCAGATGACTGCAGCAAATAAAATGTTTTTAATCTTCAATATTTGAATGAGGCATGCTAGTTGTTGCTGTCAAGAATCTATGGATGAGTATATTACCCTCCTTATGATTTTCTCCTGGCATTGTACTTTGTGCTAAGCCTTTAAGAGTGTAGGAGTACATCAACTAAATTTTCAAACTATTTTAATGAGGCTTGCAAGTTGTTGTCTTTGTTGTCTACAAGGTTCTATGGATGACTGTATTACCTTCATTATCATTTTTTCCTTGCTTTGCACTTTGTGCAAAGTCTTTATTAGCGTAGGAGTACATCAACTACACCATAAAACATTTGAATGAGGCCCACCAGTTGTTCCCTTCAAGGGTCTATGGATGACTGGAAGACCCTCCTTATAATTTTTTTTCTGGCTTTGCACTGTGTGGAAAGCTTTTATGAGTGTAGAAGTGCCACCATTTTCTTAATTTTTTTTATGAGGCACTCAATTTTGTGCCTTCAAGGGTGTATGAATGACCCTCCTTATAATTTTGTTCTGGCTTTGAACTGTGTTCCGAGCCTTCAAGAGTGTAGGCGTACCATAACTACATTTTTTCATCAATATTTGAATGAGGCACTACAGTTGGTGCCTTCAAGGGTGTATGGATGACCCTGCTTGTAATTTTCAGCAGGTTTTGCACTGTGTGCACAGCATTAATGAGTGTAGAAGTATCCCAACTACACTTTGTTCACAATATTTGAATGAGGCAGTACAGTTGGTTCCTTTTAATGTATATGGATTACATTACTTGTAATTTCTAGCAGGCTTTGCACTTGGTACATAGCCTTTATGAGTATAGGAGTACCACCACATAACAATTCAAACATAATGTGTATATGGCCCTCCTTTGTATCTAATACAGAGTGTAGCTGAGTCCCTCTTCCATCTAATTTTTTGGCCGTTCTTTTTTCCTTTATAAATTACACTGAAATTTCCATTTTTTTTATTAAAAAAAAATCTATTTTGGTTAACTTAAATTATTTTTTTTAGTCCTTTTTAAATTTTCACTTATATACAAGTCACTGTACAGTAAAGAATGTTTTCAAACTTTTTTCCTTTAAACTGCAATTTCTCTTTGTTTTGAATGTTTTATTGTCAGTCCTTAAAGTGGAGTAAAAGTGTGATAGAGAGGCCTTCAGGGGTCTTCCACATGCTGTTATTCTTCCATTCAGCACTTTTTCCATTCATTTCAACATTTACACTTCCCCTTAGATCTCCTTGCAGGGTCTGTCGAAAAAGTTGTGTGACCTCCACTTGCCTGTATGACCTCCCTATAACAGCTGGGCATGGTCCTAATGAGGCAGTGGATGTTCTCCTGAGGGATCTCGTCCCAAACCTAAATTAATGCAAGTCAACTCCTGGACAGTGTTTGGTGCAATGTTGGTGGATGGAATGAGACATGATGCCCCAGATGTGCTCGATTGAATTCAGGACTGGTGCCAGTCCATAGCACCAATGCCTTCATCATGCAGTAACTGCTGATACACTTCATCCACATAAAGCCTAGCATTGTCATGCATCAGAAGGAACCCAGGGCACAGTTTACCTGCATATGGTCTCACAATGGGTCTGAATATCTCATCCTGGTACTTAATGGCAGTCAGGGTACCTCTGGCTAGCACATGGAGGACTGTGTGGCCCCCCAAAGAAATGCCTTCCCACACCATTACTGACCCATTGCCAAACTGGTCATGCTGGAGGATGTTGCAGGCAGCAGAATGTTCTCCATGGAATCTCCTGACTGTCATGTCTGTCACATGTGCTCAGTGCGAACCTGCTCTCATCTATGAAGAGCACATCAAGCTAATGTCGAATTTGCCAATGTTGGAGTCCTCTGACAAATGCCAATTGCCCTGCACAGTGTTGGGCTGTAAGCTCATCACCCACTTGTGGACGTTGGACTCATACCACCCTCATGGATTCTGTTTCTGACAGTTTGAGCAGACACATGGATGTTAGTGACCTGCTGGAGGTAATTTTGCAGGGCTCTGGCATGGCTCCTCCTGTTCTTCCTTGCACAAAGAGGAGGTACTGGTCCTGCTGCTGGTTTGTTGGCCTTCTACAGCCTCCTCCAGGTCTCCTGGTGTACTGACCTGTATCCTGGTATCTGCTCCATGCTTTGGACAATGTGCTGACAGACACAGCTACCCTTCTTGCCACAGCTCACATTGATGTGTCATCCTAGTTGAGCTGCACTACCTGAGCAGCTTCTGTGAGTTGTAGACACCACCTCATGCTACTGTACCTCAAGGGGTGAGAGCAATGATAAAATGCAAAAGTGACCAAAACGACAGCCAAAAAGAATGAGAACAGTGAATTGGTCTGTGGCCACCCCCTGTAGAACCACTCCTTTATAGTGGTTGTCTTGCTAATTGCCTATCATTTCAACCTGTTGTCTGTTCCCCATTTGCACAACAGCAGGAGAAATTGATTCAAAATAGGTATTGCTTCATAACTGGACAGGTTGATTGCATAGAAGTGTGATTGACTTGGAGTTACATTGCTTTGCTTAAGATTTCCCTTTATTTTTTTTAGCAGCGCATGTACAGTATGTATGTATGTTGTAGAACACTGTAAGTCAATCAAGGAAAGTGATTCCAACGATTGTTGAAGGATCAGTAGTAGACTTTCTAGCAAAAAAAACTCAATATTTAATGAATCAAAAACGTTACACATATAGACAAAAAATTCACCCCTCATCCCCCCTAAAACTATACATTTCGGCAGGTGTCTTTTTCAAGTTCAACTTGGGGGCGTGAGGGGTGAATTTTTTGTCTATATATGTAACATTTTTGATTCATTAAATATTGAGGAGTTTTTTTGCTGAAACGTCTACGTTCCTTCAACGCTCGCTGAAAACACCTTCCTTGCTTGGATACAGCTGTTCTTAAACTGGACTGAACTACATCCGTGCTGGAGTGTTTTAAACGGCCGTCATATTGGTGAGCTGAAATGTAATAAATTTTTCCTTTACTATTAATCAATATGAAAAGTCTAATTTCCCTATAAGAAGTACATTTATTCATATGTCTCTTGCAGTTATCCAATCCATAATCCACGTGAGCCATGCTATGGTGACAAAGAAAACTTTCCAGGAGTAAGAACATATGGCATTCGAGACACTGATGAAACTTATGATGTATATTGCTATGCTGAAGACATGACAGGTGTCTATTTATCCATAGTGTCTATCTATCTGTCTATCCCATATCTATCTATCTATCTATCCATCTATCTATCTATCTATCTATCTATCTATCTATCTATCTATATTAAGCAGAAACATGCAAGAAATTGGCGATTTATTCCATGGCAACATTGTATATAACATTTTGTCTCCAAGCTGGAGAAAGGCTCAGTTCTGTATCCAAAACTGCAAAATTTGCCATGGAATAAGTCTTCAATATCTTCATGGTGACTATTAGGAAGTGCTGCCAGTTTCTGTTTTTTTCATTTTAGATCTATGTGGCCATTGGACCTAAAGGCTAGTACTAGCAATTTAAATTTGGATTAAAAATGCATTTTGTGATTACTTTTGACTTTATCTATCTATCTATCTACAGTGGGGGAAATAAGTATTTGATACACTGTCAATTTTGAAAGTTCTCTCACCTACAAAAAATGAAGAGGTCTGTAATTTTTATTGGGCACACTTCAACTGTGAGAGACAGAATGTTTGCAAAAAAAATCCAGAAAATCACATTGTATGATTTTAACATAATTAATTTGCATTTTATTGAATGAAATAAGTATTTCATTCAATAGAAAATCAGAACTTAATATTTGGTAGAGAAACCTTTGTTTGCAATTACAGAGTAGTAACAATGTAGATTTTCAATAATGTTCAGATCATGAGACTGTGAGGGCCATTGCAAAAACTTCAGCTTGCACCCTTTGAGGTAGTCTATTGTGGATTTTGACTTGTGTTTATGATCATTTTCTATTTGTAGAAGCCATCCTCTTTTCAACTTCAGGTTTTTTGCATCAAGAATTTGTTGAAATTTCATTGAATACATTCTTCCCCGTGAAATGTTCCACATGCCATTGGCTGCAACACAACTTAATGCATGATTGATTCACCCCCATGCTTCCCTCTCCCCGTGAAATGTTCCACATGCCATTGGCTGCAACACAACTTAATGCATGATTGATTCACCCCCATGCTTAATGGCAGGCGAGATGTTCTTTTCAAGAAATTCTGTGTATTTTTTTCACCACACATATCTTTGATCATTGTGGTCAGAGAGTTCTATTTTAACCTCATTGGTCCACAGGACTTATTATTAATAATGATAATAATAATTTTATTCCACAACAATTTACATTTTAGAGGGGACTTGTACAGACAAAAGACATTACAGCATAAAAATAATCACATACATCAACAGAGACCTAGAGGAATGAGGGGCTGCTCGCAAGCTTACAATCTATGAGGAAATAGGGGAGACATGAAAGGTGGATCGTAACAATTGCTTTCATTGTTGAGACCAGCCATCAATGTAAGAAATCGGGTGTTCAAGTAATGCTGCATGAACCGGTTATCAGCCTGAATATGAACAGTACAGACACGGAGGGCTATTAAATGCATAAAGCATGTGAGAACATGATGCAAGGAGCCTGGTTATGGTAAAAATTTTGAATGGGCAACACAGGTATAGTTAGATTAATGTGTTGAGGCAGTAGGCCAGTCTGGAGAAATGCATTTGTAGGCCACACTTAAAACTGTGGGTATTGCGGATTAATCAAATTAACCTGGGTAGTGCATTCCAAAAAATTGGCGCAGCACATGAAAAGTTTAGGAGACGGGAGTAGGAGTTTCTGATTATTGAGGATGTTAACCTCAGGTCATTAGCAGAATGAAGGGCATGGGTAGGTTGGAAGATTGAGAAGAGGGAGGAGATGTAGGGTGGTGCTGACCCATGGAGTGCTTTGTGGGTTAGGGTAATAAGTTTATACTTAATTCTGGAGTGGATGGGTAACCAGTGTTATGACTGGCACAAGGACTTGTTTCCAAAATGAACTAGGATTGTTTATATATTTTTTTGCATACTTCTGATGCTGAATTTTATGGTGATGATGCAGGAGAGGTTTTCTTCTGATGACTCTTCCATGAAGGCAATATTTGTGCAGGTGTTTCTGAATAGTAGAACAATGTACTACAACTCCAGAGTCTGCTAAATCTTTCTAAAGGACTTCTGCAGTCAAGTGGGGGTTCTGTGTTGTGAACTCCCTTGCTCGGATTTCTGAGTCGAAGCTCCCTCTGCTTCCTCTGGTGGTTACTGAGAGTAGTGGAGCTGGCCAGGTGGATGGACGATGATAATTAGGAATCTGGGATTGCTGGCTGGGAGCATATAATCCAGCTGGCTGCTCTTGAAGGTTGCTGGTGATTTTTTCCTCTGTGTGCATTTGGAGCTCTTTTGTCCCCTGCCTGATCTGCATGTTCAGCTAAGTGATTCTTTTGCTAATCCTTTGCATCTAATCTGGTTGTGTCTTTTTTTGCTTTCTGTTTTGCTGCTAGGATTCAGCATGCTGCCTGCTGGGAGGCAGTGCTGGGCCCTGCTTCATATGTTGCAGCTTGTTCAGTCCCCTGTTATGTTAGTATCTTTTTGCTTGCTGCCAGTTTATACCAGAGTGCTGATCTAGTGGGGGTGAGATTGTGTGATCTCAGGTTTTTTTGTATATCAGAAGTGTTGGACTTTTTCAGGGTTTTGGGCGTGATTGCAGACAGTATCTTTTTCTGTCCTGTCCTGTCTAGACAGCTTGGGCCCACCGTTTGCTCAGTCTGTTCTCTGCCTGTGTTTGTGTGTCATCTTGTCTCACCGACAATATATGTTTGGGGGCTGTCTATTCCTTTGGGGATCTGCTCTGGGGCAGTTTAGATTTCATCTTTCTGTCTTTAGGCTTAGTTAGTCCTCCGGCTGTGACAAAGCGTCTAGGGCATCGTAGGAACGCTCCACGGCTACTGCTAGTTGTGCAGATAGGATCAGGGGTCTGCAATCCGCATAGTTACCAACCTCTCTGGTCTTCTGGTGGCTTAGCCTGTTCCTGCCATCCTCCTCGGTGACCCATTCTTAACAGTTCTGATTTGCATATCTAGCAATCCTATGAGCAGCTGTCACTGAAATTTTGCTTGCTCATCCAGACCTTATTTGACCTCCGCTGTTCCTGTTAACTGCCATGCCTTAATTACATTTTGAACTGAGGAAAGGGCAGCTTGAAAACACTTTGCAATCTTCTAATAACCTTCTCCTGTATTTTGGGCCTCCACTATTGTCATTTTCAGAGTGCTGGGCAGCTGATGATAGTGATCAAGCCATAACTCTATCAGGCTAAATAAGTTCTGAAACCTTGGTAAAAGTTAACTGAGCTCACAAATTTGCAAGGGTGCCCAAACTTTTGCCTCAACCCATTTTACTTTTTTTTGTCATTTTTAAAAAGTAAGAATGAATTTTTTTTTCCTAAAATACAAAGGAAATGTGTCATCTTCAACTGTAATCCTTTTAGAGATCATTTCATCTTCAACTTGCTTAACTGTTCACAATAACAGTAATTTTTGACCAGGGGTGCCCAAACTTTTACATGCCATTGTATATCTATTCATTTCTTATCTATCTGTCATCTCTCACTGACCATTCTAACACAATAACAATTACGTCTTTCTTGTTTTTGTAGGTGAAGTCTTTTATGCATCATCTGCTGAAAAGTTTACATTCTTAGAAGCTGAAAAGCAATGCCAAAACCTAGGAGCCAAGCTTGCCACCACAGGACAACTCCATCTGGCTTGGCAAACTGGCATGGATGTATGCAGTGCCGGCTGGCTGGCAGATCGCAGTGTTAGGTATCCAATTGCCTATCCACGTCCCAACTGTGGAGGAAACTTAGTTGGAGTCAGAACAGTTTATCTTTATCCCAACCAGACCGGATATCCTGATCCCCTGTCTCGGTATGATGCTATCTGCTACAAAGGTTAGTCTTCACTTTTTTATACAGAATGATTAAACTTATATACAGTATGTGTATGTTTCATGTGTGGACAGTATAAAGGTTTTCCCTTTTTTTAATTTTTAATTTTAAAATTGAATCTGATTTGTAACCTTTTAAACACTATAACATACGGTAGATATTACACAGCAGGTCTTACTACTCTGTGAGACAAACTATACTCCATAAATCTGGCTTATGTAGGACTTAGAAACTTTAAGTATTGGTCAGATAATATACTATTGTTACTATTTTAAATCTAAGGTAGATAGGCATATTATATTGAAAATGCATTATCCCCTTTAAAATATAAAATAGAAATTACATTATTCCAACAGCTTTTGCAATTTAAAACTTTTCAAAATTGTGACGCCTTTCAAATTTTTTTTATGACAGTTTTCACATTTCTTTTATATGGCTTTAGTTCAGTTATTTTTTATAACAGATTTATGTGCATTTTTGTGAAACATTTATAAAAATCTTATGGAAAATCCTGTGAAAATGGTCAGAAAAGTGCTATACCTAGAGCAAGCATGCAGTAAATTGGAAAAAATATCCTCCTCATAAAAAGACAGCAAAAAAATATATTGTGGTCGCTGCAAAATTTTACTACAGACTTTAAAGTAAAATGGGACTTTTTGAATTAAAGTGCCAAAAATAGCTCTTAAACGATATGTATGATCTAGCTGTAGGCTGAAATCTCATCTGCAGTTTTCGTGGCTTTTTTATATGCTGTTTTTGAACCAAAGTCAGAAGTGGAATAAAAAAAAAACCGAATATAAAAGGAAGACTAATTCTAGTCTTTTGTAGAGAATCCCTGTTACTCCAGTAACATTGGAGCTTACTAAAGCATTTTTGGCTTTCCACTTCCATAACACAGAGAAGCACCAGCTGATACAAGATGAGTTACTTTCTCTAATGGTCAGACGACATAATGACTCTTTCTTTTTAGATGTTAAGATGTCATCTCATTTGTTAGAGGTTGCTCTTCAGCTCAGCTTTCAATACTATTAATGTGGAAAGTGGCCTTATTTGCTTCTTAAACTATTTTGCTCCTGGAACAGATGATGCTGACAACATTACTATTCAAACTGTGACACAGCCTGGCCTGACACTCATCTTTCACCGAAATGCTACCGAAGAGGAAGCCCGTGGCGGCATAACTGCTTTAGAAGGACTGAACTTCACCCTAACACCTTCTGAAGATGGCTTTACAGCAACTCCAGAGTTCCCCGGAACGCCTATTAGTCAGGATCTGCTGCCAACAGGAGGCTTATTAGAAAACATCACAGACGACGGACTTCAACTATGGCTGGAAAATATCACAGCTGTTCCTCCCATTGAAATATTACCAGTCACAGCAGCTATTGATGGCGCTCATCCAGTAAAACCCATATCTGACACTGGTGAGTGCTAAGCAACTATTATTCACTATGGGATAAATATTATTTCTCAATATTATTTCTCAACAATAATTCTATTTTAAATGCTATACAAAGCAAATAAATCTAAATTATGAAATAAATACTTAAAATGCACATTTGATTGAGTCTTATGCTGATTATCAATCATTTGTTTTCCCAATAAGGTGTTGTGTTTCATTACCGAGCAGAATCCAGTCGATATTCTCTTAACTTCACCCAGGCGAAGAAAGCTTGCCTGGACAATGATGCTGTTATTGCAACCGCTGCTCAGCTCCAGGCTGCCTATGAAGCTGGATTTGATCAATGTGATGCCGGCTGGATTTCAGATCAAACTGTCAGGTATGAGAAAAAGCCCGTGGATTAACAAGGATTGTAATATGCTGTTCTTATTCAGAAACAAACTCTTTTATAAATCTTTATCTAAAGGTTGTCCAGTTTTATCACGAAAGTCTGCAGTTACTAATCATACACATAGTAACATAGTAACATAGTTATTAAGGTTGAAGGGAGACTTTAAGTCCATCTAGTTCAACCCATATCCTATCCTAACTTGCCCTAATATGTTGATCCAGAGGAAGGCAAAAAAACCCATGTAGCAAACAGTAAGCTTCACATTGGGGAAAAAAATTCCTTCCCGACTCCACATACGGCAATCATTGCGCGCTATGAGGAATCTCCGATACCGGCAACGACATGTGACCCTTGCGGTATGCATACTCCTTGTCACATTCCAACTAGATGTGCACGGCCTTACCCAATTCACTTGTGTTGAGCAAGGTCATGCATGTCTAGTCGGTATGTTGCCTAAGTATGCATGTCGTATACTTACAGTTACATGACTTCTTGGTCTCGCTGACTGCATCGGAGAATTCTCACAACGCTTGCTGGGTGCTATGTGAGGATTCCCAGTTATGCAGTCAGATAGAGTGATTGCAGACTTTCATGATAAACCTGGACTTCTTCTTTAATTAAACATATGCTATTGTGACGCATTTCCAGCATCTCTAGTTTTAAAAGATCCAGCCTTTTCTTCTCTTACTATATTTCTCATACTTAGGGAGGCTACTAAACAAATGTCAAAGAGCGAGCTTCAACTCTAATTAAAGGGGAGCTGTCACAAGATTTTACAATACATACTGCATGTATAAGTAAATAAATCTCTAGCTCTAATGAGGTTGGTGTACTTAATGTAAAAAAATCAATGTAAGAACAGCTGTATGATCAATCCTTTGTGAAAGTTTAACTCAATCTCCACCAACCAGTCCTGATTGACAGCTCGTTAGTGTCCCTTTTGCTACTGCTGAAATCTCAAACTGCTCGTTAGAAGTTGCGCACTCTCCCTCTATAGCAAAAATAGTATTATATATTAGTATATTAGTATATATTAGTATTATATAGCCATTCTGACCTGGATTTAGAATTAGCAGAAAATGGCTACTTTTCAGCCTGCCACCTCGTCCTCCGTGCCTCTTCTGCTGCCGACTACACCTCTGACATCACTGCTTGCCATTTCTGTGCATGTGATGACTAGGCCTCAGGTAACATATGTTGTAGCATCGCGACATCACTGTGAGTTCCACAGCGGCATTGCACTGAGTCATGTCAGAGACCAAGTTGATGGGGGAAGACATAGCATAGAGTAAAGCAGGCTGAAGAGGATGCGTGGTGTGATGAGGCAAGGTGAAAAGAGCAAGGGCCGGGGACTGGACAGCTGACTACAGGGATGGAGGGTCGGGTAAAGAGTGGGATAGCTAAGCGGTGAGTGTTTTATTTCACATGCTGTTTATTATGCTCTGAGGAACATTTATACCCAATGAATTACAATACTGAAAAATCCTTGTGATTTGTCCTATTTGAATTAGTAGTAACAGTAGTAATAAATTAATAGGTAAGAAATTATGTTCTGCATTAATAATCATGGGAATGATTTAGCTCAACTTGCTGCCCACGTTCAAACTGACCAAATCAATTACCATTTTACACAAATTATTAAAGATTTCATAATTCTGTAAGCATAACTGGAACTAATAAATCTGACAAATTTATGTAATCATCTATAAATGGCAGGATTCATTCTCATACCGAGCCAAGAAGATGGAGAAGTCGAGTAGGCGGTTGTCCAGTGTACGGTTAGGGATGAGAGAAACTTTATACATCAAAAAAGCAAAACATGGACAAGTAATCTCTTATGTTGGGAATAAACGTAAAAAATTATTAGAGGCCACGTTGGCAGCTCAGGAAGAATTGACCCAGGCATACAAAAATTTTAATCGTTCTAATACCCCCACAAATAAACAGAAATTCATAGAGGCCAAAGAGGCAGTCGAAAACATTGAGCATGAGAGAGCGCTGTATAGTCTAGACTACCAAAAACAAATATTTTAAATGAGGAAACAGGCCGGGGAGGTTACTGGCCTCTCTCAGTAAACCTTTCAGACAAGCAACTAGGATTACTAGGATTCGTAACCAAAATGGCATAGCCATAATGGATAATGAACAAATAATAGAGGAATTCAGACAATTTTTTGGGTCTTTGTATGCAGATGGGGGAGAGGAGATTTCGGAGGCATCGGGTATGTTTGGGGATGGGTTGGCTCCTGGTATTACGGAGGACCAGAGAAACTTACTTAATTCACCTATTACCATTACGGAGGTCGTGTCAGCCATCTCTACTCTTAAGATTTCTAAGGCACGGGGTCCAGACGGGTTTAGTGGAGAAAATTTTAAAATCTTAGGCCCATGGGTAGGTCCACATCTAGTTGTTATTTAATGGAATTATGGAAAAAGGTTATATTCCAGACAGATTTAATGAGGCTTGTATCATTATGCTTCCTAAGCCTGGGAAGGATCCACTGCATGTGGAGGGATACCGCCCAATCTCACTGCTCAATGCAGATTTTAAACTCTTGACAAAAATATTGGCAACCACGGTTCAGCAAATTATTCCTGAGTTAATTTCACAACATCAGACGGGGTTTGTACATGGAAAATCGATAACCTATAATATAAGAACAGCGATAGGCACTATATCTAGTTGTAGAGTCAATAAAGGCAGGAGAAGCATAGTGGTGGGTCTTGACGCAGATAAGGCCTTTGATAGAGTTTCCTGGAATTATTTATATAAGCTGTTAGAGGTCAGATGGTTTGGGTCATGGTTCTGCAATGCTATTAAATTATTATATAGGGACCCCACATCTAGGCTTTTTATAAACAACACTTTATCGGAGCCCTTTGCCATTCAGAGGGGTACGAGGCAGGGATGCCCACTGTCCCCATTGTTTAACTTAGCATTAGATCCCTTGTTGAGAACTCTTCAAACTATGCCGGATTTCCATGGGATTCCTACAGGGAGCATGGAAACAAAATTATTGGCTTTTGCAGATGATATTTTACTATTTATTGCCAACCCAACACAAGCTATCCCAACCATAATATCAACAGTTGAAGAATTTGGACAACTTACTGGCTTTAAAATTAATTATAATTATAATAAGTCAGAAGCATTAGCGATATTCAGGGCGGGCAGAATAGATGAGAGCTTGTTCCCCCTTCAATGGAGGAGTGAGTCTATTGGATATCTAGGCATTAGACTCCCAGCGGATCCACATAAATTGTATTGCCTTAATTATAGACCTATTATTGATAAGGTTACTGGCCTCCTCAACTCCTGGAAACATTTCATTTTGTCTTTTACTGGGAAGTGTCACTTAATTAAAATGATAATTTTTCCTAAATTATTATATTTATTTCAAACATTACCACTTCTGTTATCAAAATCGGACATTAACCTTTTGAATAGGACATTTCGACAGTTTATATGGGGAGTGGGGGGGCGTTCACGTATTGGGTTATGTAAATTACAACTGTCAAGATCTGAGGGAGGTAGTAACTTCCCTGATATTGTCCGATATAACATAGCAGCCAATTTACGATATGTAATAGATTGGATGCGGGGGATATCCCACTTCGCCAATACTCACCTAGAGGGGCAGATTTACCCACATATTTCATTAATGGCCTTGTTACATCTGACTAACGAGGAACTCCCTGATGAAATTAGAGATCATCCAATATTGTGGCAAACTATTCTGTCTTGGAGAAGAGGGAGGAAATTGTGCAATTTGTATGGTAGACTGTCACCTTTCCAGCCTTTTCTGGGTAACCCATTGTTTTTGAAAGGTAAACCGCAAAAAATTTATAAAACTATGGCACAACAAAAATGCGTTCTTGGGGTGGATCTATTAGACAATAGTTTCTCTATGATCACTTTTGAAGAGGCAGTATCCCGTTATCCCATATTTGAAGGACGGCCGTTCTTATTCCTGCAAACACGCAGTCTGGTTCTTTTCAGAAATGGCAGGGCTCACTTGGTGTCAACTAGTACCATATGTTCCACTCTGCGGAAGGAATGGTCTTGGGAGGCCAAAACCTCGGGTCCGGCAAGATGGGTACGGTACATGGAAGGTCTGGAGGTGGGAGATATATTAGAAGCTACTGAGACACAAAGGAAAGTTATTCCATATAATAGTTATACAGATATGGCCATATTATTGCTACATAGGGCTTATATTACCCCGTATGTCCAATCTACAATGTCTCCTACAAATTCTTATCAATGTGTAAAATGTGGTCTACATAATACTGATATTTTCCATCATATTTGGGGTTGTCCAAAAGTTCAAAAGTTATGGCGTGAGATCCACTCTGAGTTGCAACAATTGAGTGGTTTTGAATTCCCTCTTACCCCACAATGGGCTATTTTTAATACTCTAGAGGAGACCCAAAGAGTATTGCCAAAGCACACCAAAGCCATGTTAGTGATTTGGGCCTCAGCAGTAAGGAAAAGCATATTACATCAATGGTTACACTCAAATGTCCCATAAAAATCGTTAATATTGACAAAAATTCATTTTCTGTTTAAAATGGACTGGTTGGAAACCTTGACCAACAAACAAAAATTAACAGAGAAGTTCTTCACCAGATGGTCGTTTTTTGTTCCATCCTTGGATACAGAATCTAGGAACAGACTTAAGAAGCAATTTGAGAGCACCAGATGGTACCTGCTACAAAGCATCAGTGGACACGCACCAATTTAAGGAATCCTTTCAAATGATGACGATTGTAGGAAGGGGAGGGGGGGAGGAAAAGGTGGGATTTTGGCTTAATGTCATAAGTATACTGTAACTGTATCTTTTCCTTGTTGTTAAAATTGTTAAATTAATAAAAATAGTTTTTTTTTTAAAAAAAAAAAAAAAGCAAAACATTGCTCTCACTTTCTAAAAATGTATTTGCAGTCAGATAATGTATTCAGCTAAGATAAACATGCAAGTTACTAGTAAGTCAAGGCTGCAGGCTATCCAGGACCTGGTACACTGGGCTTCAAAGGTTGAGCGAGAAGACATTCTAAAAAGCTGCATTGGACGTCAAGAAAGCTTGTGCCAACTATATTTTTGTGCTCAATTTTGTGATTTTCCCAGCTTGGTAGTATTTTTTCATTGTAATGCAATTTTTGTACTTTATTTTTTTAAGGCAGACTTTTTTTGTCTGTTTTTTCTCCAATGTACAGTTTAATTAAATTAATATGTGTTAAAGTAGGCTCTTCCAATTCAATGCTCTTCCAAAGTGTTACGTAAACCATGTCCGACCAATCAACTCCCCCCTGCTGTTTATACATTTGCAATTGTGTATTTTTTCATAAATTCATATATCTTTAGTTCGTGCCAGTGCGTCATACATGAATCCAGATTTTTTTTGTTCAGAATAGTCACTATTTTTTCACACATAAAAAAAAGTTTTAATTTCGGGCATCAAAACCTAACTAATTTTATCAAATTGCCTTTTTTCCAAAAATCCTTTATGATTTCACATGCGTCTTGTATTGGTGGTCTAACACCTTGTATTGTCTATTCTTGCATGGTGGAAGTAAGTTAAACTGAACTCTGGGATCATGAAAAACACAGTGAGTAAAAACACAGCAAGAAAAGCAGCAAAACCTGCACTTTGGCTACAGTTTTTGTTTACTGCCAAGAGATCAGATTTTGAGTCGACTGCAGAAAAAAATGTAGCAAAAAAGCAATGTGTGAGCATTGCCTAAGAGTTTTTTTTCTTGTTGTATGAAGCAATTGGCATCCACATAGGAGCTTTTTTTTCCTCCTGATAATTAGTTGGATTATAGGTTAGACGTAATTCATTTTGCAAACTTATAAGTTATGTAATTATATATAAATTATGGATGTATGCATTTTAATAAGACAGTTCATTAGAAAGGAGAGGAGGACACTCAGGAAGTGAAAAATGAAAGGTTGCAGAGATTACAACATGTTGTGAGTCGTGCATAGCAATGTTCTGCTTAATTTTTCTAAGAGCCGGAAAACTTTTTTATCCATTCACAACGTAAAGTGTGGCCTACTAGATGAGTGGAGACTCCCGAGATGTAACTCGGACCTGCACTGAGCTTCAGGAACACTTTGTTGCAGTGTAAAACAATAAATACTGTATAGACTCGTGTATAAGCCGACTCGAGTATAAACCGAGGCACCTAATTTTGCCACAAAAAACTGGGAAAAAAATAAATAATAATCTTTATTTTTATATAGCGCTAACATATTCCGCAGCGCTTTACAGTTTGCACACATTATCACCGCTGTCCCCAATGGGGCTCACAATCTAAATTCCCTATCAGTATGTCTTTGGAATGTGGGAGGAAACCGGAGTACCCGGAGGAAACCCACACAAACACGGGGAGAACATACAAACTCCTTGCAGAAGTTGTCCTTGGTGGGATTTAAACCCAGGACTCCAGCGCTGCAAGACTGCAGTGCTAATCACTGAGCCACCATGCTGCCCAAAAAAATGTATTGACTCGACTATAAGCCGGGTATGCATTGTCCCCTCACCCCTATCCTGGTATGCATGGTTCCTCATCCCCATCCTTGTATGCATGGCTCATCATCGCAAACCTTATCTGCATGGCTCCCCACCCCTATCCTTGTATGCATGGATCTTCATCCGTATCCTTGTATGCATGGCTCTCCATCCATGTCCTTGTATGCATGGCTCCCTATCCCTGTGCTTGAAGGCATGGCTACCCACCCCTATCCTTGTATTCATGGCTCCCTATTCCTGTCATTGCCTGCATGGCTCCCCATCCCTGTCCTTGTATGCATGGCTCCCGATCCCTGTCCTTGTATGCATGGATTCCCATCCCTGTCCTTGTATGCATGGCTCCCCATCCCTGTCCTTGTATGCATGGCTCCCCATCCCTGTCCTTGTATGCATGGATTCCCATCCCTGTCCTTGTATGCTTGGCTCCCAATCCCTTTCTTTGTATGCATGACTCCCCATGCTTGTCCTTGTATTCATGGCTCCCCATCCCTTCCTTGTATGTACGGCTCCCCATCCCTGTCCTTGTATGCTTGGCTCCCAATCTCTGTCTTTGCATGTATGACTCCCCATGCTTGTCCTTGTATCCATGGCTCCCCATCCCTTCCTTGTATGTACAGCTCCTCATCCCTGTCCTTGTATGCATGGCTCCCCATCCCTATCCTTGTATGCATGGCTCCCCATCCCTGTCCTTGTCTGCCTGGCTCCCCATCCCTGTCCTTGTATTTATGGCTCCCTATACCTTCCTTGTATGCTTGGCTCCCCATCTCTGTCCTTGTATGCATGACTCCCCATCCCGGTCCTTGTATGCATGGTTCCTCATCCCTGTAAAAAAATCCTACGTACCTTTCCTGCTTGCCCTCGCTGCATCTCGTTCCGGTGCCAACAGCTCTTCTGGCTGAGCGATCTCCTGTCTTCGCTCATTAAGGTAATGAATATTCACCTCTCTCCACACCTATGGGAGTGGAGAGAGGTGAATATTCATAACGTTTAAGTAGTGTGCACCCGTGATAGCCCAGTAGCTGCTGGAAGCCGGCGGCTGTGGCTGACACTGTGCGCGCTATAAGAGAAATGAATGTTCACTGCCAGTGCAGTTTATATTCATTTCTCTTTAGTAGCGAGAACAGACTTTAGCCACAGTCGCCGGCTCCTGCTTCTGTGACCCGCTGCTACGCCGCTTCCCCTCTCTGGCCTTCTTCTGGGACAATGACTCGTGTATAAGCCGAGGGGTCGTTTTCAGCATGAAAAAATGTGCTGAAAAACTCAGCTTATACACGAGTATATACAGTATATTTGTGTTTCTATTTTAGTCAACCTCCTTTATTTTCTTTTAAGTTACAATACATGAGAAAACGAGCAAATGAAAAAATATATAAATAAAAATAAAAACTCTAGAAAAAAATTGCACAAATTAGCTTTTTTATGCTACCAATTTAAAATAATTAGTAAAGAGTTGTTAAATTTGGCAAATAACTAAGTTGTTAATATATTTCTTTGGCCAGGTACCCCATTGTCACTCCTCGTGACAACTGCCATGGAGATAAGAATGGATTTCCTGGGGTGAGGAATTATGGAGTGGTGGATCCATCAGAAGAATATGATGTATATTGTTACATTGACAAGCTACGAGGTATGCGAATAAACTATTAGTAATAGCAGAAAAGGGGGGTAAAATAAGCTTTTTTTTTTAACGCGAAGCACTTTTTCTGTTTATACCAAACTACTGCTGAGATAACTAGTACCTGGGTTTTTATGTAAATGTACCCATATTATTGTTAGCTATATTACCATTATTATAGCTTGTATTTATTTTGTGTAGGTGTTTGCTTTTATGCACAGATGTATATTCTTGGTATGTGGTAGACCATACATTTATTATACTCTTTCATTATTGCTGCTACTTCTACTGAAAATATTATTTGGGTGAGGCATGTGTGTGTTATATAAATACATGTTACTGAGCTTTCTTACGTCATTTTGTAATTTACTATCTATCTATCTATCAAAATATATTACTGTGCAAAAGTGGACAGGCGTGGAAAAAATTTGGCAAAGTAAGGATTTTTTTAATAAATAGGAGTGTTAAATGGAATCTGTCAGCGGGTTTTTGCTGTGCATAGGCAGATGTCAAAAAGTAGTGGGGACAGGGTTACGCAGAGCAGGAGGACTACATGGCACAAGACAACTAGTTCTGTAGTGATAATCTCCTGCTGATAAAACATCACCGGTATCAGGGCATCTGCCCTTACGTCATGCTGCTTTCAGATTAAATTGGATTAAATAGCAAAAACCTTCTGACAGATTATTTTTAATAGTTTATTATTATCAATCAAAAAATGCAAGTTAATGAACAAAAGGAAAATCTAAATCAAGTATATATTTATTGTGACTTCCCTTTTCCTTCAAAACCAGCATCTGTTCTTCTTGGATTAGTCACACAAAATCAGGGATTTTGTAAGAACATAGTATAGAGCAAGAGTTAAGAAATATATCTTTGTTCTGTGTTAGCCAGTAGAAAGAAAAATATTAACATTTAAGAGGCCTTAGTGGTCGATACCTGAGTAGTCTCGAAAGCTTGTACAGTAGTTTGTTGCCAACTTTTCAGTTGGCCATTAAAAGGTATTAGCCACTCAAATTTTAATAATTGAGTAAACAAATACACCATGCAGGTGATATTGGTCATTGTTTTCATATGTAGGGTTAAACAACATAATTAATTAAAAAAAATGATTCTGTAGGAGGCTTAAAACTGGGTGAGGAACAGCCATACTCTGCTATAAAGGTGAGGTTGTAGAAGACAGTTTCAGGTCACAGGTCATACACTATGGCAAGTCTCAGCACAACAGCAAAACAGAAGGTAGTTGCATCAGCAAGGTCTTTCACACATATTTCCAAGCAGAACAGACTAGAATTTCAAGATGTCCTGGTCATTATATTTTGAAGAATCACCAATAAATGGGCAAAATCAAAGACCATAGATGCAGTGGTCTGCCAAGGGAACTTAGTGAAGCTAATAAAACACACATCATTCTTTCTTCCCAAGACTGATCAACATGTTAATGCTATGCAAATGATGAAAAGTGAAAAAAAATTCAAAACATCTCAATTTATTAATTATCAAGGATGAGCACAACACACATATGCACTTACATGCCTTGGCATGCTACCAATGAGGAAATCAATGTTTGTCTGAGGAACTTTTGCCACCTTGGGCAAAATGTACTTGGCAAATCATTAGATTGCTGCTGGCAATGAATGAAAAGTGATGTCCCATGTGTGCTCAATGGGAGACAAATTCAGAGATGCTGCAGGTGATGTTAGCACACTTAGATCATGCAGGCTACTCCCAGTACGATGGGAGAAATACGGCCTATTTTGTCGTGCTGAAAAATGGCTTTTTGGTCACTTTCATATTACCTCATTAAGATCTCTTCATGATGGTGCCCACATTGTTTCCAAACCAATCTCTGAGTATAATTGAATCCAAGATAGAAAACAGACTTGTCACTGAAGAGGATAGACCTGTATTGCAGTCCCCTTTGACATTGTGCTCTGCACCACGTTAGGCCATGGTGTGAGGTCAATGGAACACCTGTAACTGGACTATTGGCTCATAACCTAATGTTGCACAAATGCCTTCTGATGGTTTGTGTAGATAATGTTTGATGCCAGAGGCTTGATATATGATACCTAATTTTACTTGCAGTAAAGAATGGATCACCGTGCCATTCTTCGAATCTGACAAGATCACATGAGTATCATCTTGACGAGGTCTTCATGTAGGAACATCACACCAGTCCTATTCCTGGGATTATGGTGTGAGGTGGAATAAAGTATGGTTTTCAGACCATTCTTGTCTTCATTCCAGGTACACTCTTAGCTTAGTGTTACATTGATTTGGTGGTGTAACCAGTAGTACAGTCATTTCTCAAAAGTGTCCCAGGAGCTATTTTTCAACACAGCAACTCTAGACCACATGTTGCTGATGCCACTGTGAGCAGCCTGTGTGACCTGAATGTGTAACCATGGCCTGCAGCATCTCCAGACTTGTCTCCCATCAATTACACATGAGTTGTCATTGGCCTGCAATTGTAAAGGGAGCTGCCAGCAGGAGGATCTTGATGATTTCCCCAAATGCATTCAGCATGACAGAACATTCCTCAAATAACCTCACAGATATCATGCCAGCGCGTATAAGCTCATGTATTTCTGCACCTGGTGCTTATGTTAGATACTAAATAAATCAAGACGTTTTGATATATGTTTCCATTTTTTTTCATTTTCATATCATTAACAACATATCTTAATTCCTGTGAGTTTCGCAATTCCACGACTTTTTCTTCCTGATGCAATTTGAATTTTGAGTGTATATGAAGCACACAATAAATATGGTGTCATGGAAGACAGATTTTTGCCATATTTCCCTTAAAAAAGCCAGCAATCAAGCCCATGCTGTGCTTGTTGCTCAGTCTCGTTGTGAAAGTCTGCTGTCTGCACTCTATGTGACTGCAGGCTACTAAATCCTTGCAGCATGCTCACCGCACTCTGCCAGAATTATCTGATTTTGCTGTCAAGACTGGGCAGTCATGCGACCTCATTTATGCGATTTGCATACATGCGGTCATGTGCTGGCTAGATGTGCTAAGCCTTGCTAAATATAAATGAACTGAGTGAGGCCGAGCATGTATATTTGGAGTGTGGCGGGATGTGTGAAAATTCAGATCTTGGGGTCACGTGACTGTCCAGTCTCAGCAGTGACATCGTAGAATCCTGACAATGTGCGGTGTGCGCATAACAAAACTGGACAGCCTCTTTAATACTAGAAATTTGTATAAGGCAAATATGGATATCGGGGGCACACTCAGTGCTGAAAATTAATCTTATGCTAAATATAAATGAACTGAGTGAGGCTGAGCATGTATACTTGGAGTGTGGCGGGATGTGTGAAAATTCAGATCTTGGGGTCACGTGACTGCCCGGTCTCAGCAGTGAGATCGGACAATCCTGACAGTGTGTGGAGTGCGCACAACAAAATTGGACAACGTCTTTAATACTAGAAATTTGTATAAGGCAAATACGGATATTAGGGGCACACTGAGTGCTGAAAATTAACTTTATGCTAAATATAAAAGACCTGTGGGAGGATAATAATGATGGTATTGTTGTTATTACTAAAAATCAATCCAATGAAAATGACTGAAATAGTATCAGAAGCAGGTTCTGTAACCAATCATGAAGATTTAGAGAAAAAAAAGGCTCATAAGTAAAAATAGGTTTTGTGTATCATTTTGTGAACATATTAGTTGGTAAGATATACGGTATATTTTTAGTTTTTCTAGTTTAAAATAAAACAGTCAAAAATTACAGATAACCAAAAAAGTTTTATGACCAAACTGGGATACAAAATGAGACTAAAATCCATTTTTGTTTTTTAAATTGTGCATTAAATTGTATACATTTGGCTACAGGAAGGAAGAAATTCTTGGTGGATTCATTATCCCGGTGACCAGTAGTAATCTAGCACATCCATGTAATGGCCTAAATGCAAATCTATATTTTATATTAAGTAATACAAATCTAATTTTAAATGTTTTTTTTTCCTCCTTTGCAGGTGAAGTGTTTTTTGTAACTCGACCGGATCAGTTCACTTTGCAAGATGCAGCTGAATTTTGCGAGAGTAAGAATGCAACACTAGCATCCACTGGACAACTTTATGCGGCCTGGAGATTGGGATTTGACAAGTGCAGAGCAGGCTGGTTATCTGATGGCAGTGTCCGTTACCCTATTGTAAAAGCACGTAAAGTTTGTGGAGGGGACAATCCTGGAGTTCGCACAGTCTACGTCCATGACAATCAGACCGGATTTCCTGATCCTATGTCAAAACACCATGCCTTCTGTTTCAGAGGTAATTATTCGCCAAAAACATTCACAATATCCCTATTAACTAACATGAATTCAACCCTCCCTGAGATCAGTTTCTCAGGGAAATCTATGTCCGGCCAATAGATCTTAACAGCTCATTTACATAAAGGAAAAATTTGGATTTCTCTGGAATAAGACATTGGATCACAGATAACAAGATATAATTTTATTCAGCTTCCTATGACCTACATGCCCATATAGACGGCTTAGGAGGGTTGAACCGACTAACAGATTACCCTTAGTTTGTGATTTTAATATGATGGTTAAACACACTTAGTGAAAAAAGGGATCATGGATTACCACTGGTTACTAGTAAACTAGTAGTTTTAACCAAAATGGAAATTAGACTCTTCATCAACATTACCTACTATTGGAAAATGGGAAAAAATATTAGAAGACCGAGAGAAAATATCAAAGGAAGAACAGGCAAAGATCATCATCAAGTAGTGGCAAGGGTAAATAATTATAGTTGCATTTACATACGTGAAGAGTCATGCTACACGCTAGAAACAAACACTACAGAACATGCAAGCCCTTGTTCACATTTGCGTCATGGCCTCATTTATAATTGAGGCTATAATGCTTTGCTGGATCCTTCATACAAATGCTAAATTGATCTCGTTACCACCAACATTCAATTATAATAAATTTATTGTGATTTTGTTGAAATGTTGTAGATTTTATAACATGAATAGAGATGCATGCTAAACTATATCTGTAATTAAAAGTGATGTTAAACTTGAAGGACCTCTTATAAAGGCTCAGAAAGCAGATAAGAACTGAGCCCTTCTGCATTTGCAATAGATTAATGCATACAGTATATAATTAAAATCCGCACCTAATGTGTGCATAAAATTAATGAATATGACAATAGTAACTCCAAGAAGAACCATGAGAATATAAGTGCAAGGCTATTGTAAAGTCAAACACCTCTCTTATACAAACACACAAAATTATAGTACATTGATAAACTGTCTAGAGGAGTGAGCCTATCAAAGACGTTGGCAATGTACCATATACATGAAGTGGAAAGGAACAATTCATCATAGCTGTAGCCTTCTGAAGATGGTCATATGGTAAGGGTAATAGTAAATGTATGAACCTATATTTTGTCACTTAAATGATGATTAAGCTATTGCACTGTTGAAAACACTTTTAGATTGTCTTTAGAAGCAAAAAAAAGTGTCCTGTTTTATCATGTTCTAGCTGGAGAGGAACTTCCAAGTACTCCAATTGAAGAATTAATTCCAACGCAAGTAGTAGCTATTTTGGAAGGCTTGCCTTCTGGGGAGACGACTGAGGAACCCGTACTTGTCACTGGATTTGAAAATGAGACAGACGTATGGCTGACAAATGTCACTGCCCTTCCCACTGTAGAAACAATAGAAACAGGTATAAAAGATGTCCAAATCTATTCTCTATCAAAACATGACCAACATGCTAATAATCATTAGGATATACTAATTTTGCTTGATATTTTGGTCAATATAAAAATATATTCAAAAAATATCATTTTTTTATAGTTAATATTCAAAAATGTTTAGGTAAAGATAAAATATTATTTTTTATTCTTCTGAAACAAACTTTTTATTGTTTTGCATGTTGTTTTTTTTTTCTGTATACCTGCAATTAGTAACACATATCTAACAGTACAATCTTTTTCCACCTTTTTTTTTTAAAGTGAGGCCTTCAGCAATTCCTCCCTTGAGCTCTATTCCCGAAGTCATAAGTGGAGATGCATCGGTGGATATTAGTGGAGTCAGTGGTATTCCATCTGGTGAAGTGTCTGGAGATATATCCGGAATTTCTGGAATAAGTGGAGAAGAAAGTGGGTTGGCTTCAGGAGTTGAAATTAGTGGGGAACCATCTGGAAGTGGATTGCCATCTGGTTTTGAGCTTTCTGGAGAAACAAGTGTGAGTGGACTTCCATCTGGAGAAATTTCTGGTGAATTACCATCAGGTGAAGCTAGTGGTCTAACTTCTGGAGATGAACTCATATCTGGATCAGCTTCGGGAATCCTAGATACGAGTGGCCTGTCATCAGTAGATGTTGAAGCGTCTGGAATTGAATTAATCAGTGGTTTACCTTCAGGTCTAGAATTTGGAAGTGGTCAGCAATCTGGTAGTGGAGATATTAGTGAACTGTTTTCAGGTAGTGGAGATTTTAGTGGACTGCCATCTGGGTTTCCAACAATTATACACGTGGATACAACTTGGATAGAAGGTGCAACAAAAACACCAGAAACAGAAGCAGAAGGAAAGGGACTTACTGAGTTTAGTGCATCTGGAGAACTATCTGGATTGCCATCAAGTGATTTCAGTGGCATAGCTTCAGGTCTAGAAATCAGTGGTGAATCTTCTGGATTAGATATTAGTGGCCAACCATCTGGATTGTTTGATCTAAGTGGAGATATTTCAGGTGTTGATGCTAGTGGATTTCCATCGGGAATTAGTGGCGACCTTTCAGGTTTACCATATGCAAGTGGGGATTTTTCTGGTATTAGTGGTGAAGCATCTGGAATAATTGATATCAGTGGAGAAATATCAGGTATATTAGATGCTAGTGGTGATTTATCTGGGCTAAGTGGAGAATATTCTGGAATAATTGATATTAGTGCAGAGTTGTCTGGTGTGAGTTCTGGTATTATTGATGAAAGTGGTGAATCATCTGAAGTAACTCTTGTAGATGAAAGTTTAACTGAACTTTTAAGACCATCAGTAGAAGAAATGGAAGGAAAAGGGGCAGTAGAAACTAGTGGCTTGTTTTCAGGAGATATCTCAGGTGATGTATCTGGAATTTCTGGCATCAGTGGTGAACCCTCAGGCTTTATAGATATCAGTGGTTTTGTATCTGGAGATATTGTTAGTGGAGAAATTAGTGGACTCTCAAGTGGCATTGACTTTAGTGGAGAGACATCAGGAATTGAATTTGTGAGTGGTATCACATCTGGCATTGAAGACCTTAGTGGACTCACATCTGGTATACCAACAATATCTCATATAGATTTTACTTTAGTGGAAGCTCCAACATTGGGACCTATTGTAGAGGAGGCAGGTCAGGGACCATCGGGAGTATTTGAAATAAGTGGATTTCCTTCAGGAGAGGCATCTGCAGAAACATCTGGACTTCCTGATTTAAGCGGGCAACCCTCAGCCACTCAAGAAAGTGGAGATATTTCAGGATATACATCTGGCCTTCCAGAAATCAAACTAATAACTGATGATTTAATTGAAGCTGTTACCAAACCAACAGTTGCCCAAGAGTTAGGTGGTGTCACTGTTCCATACATTATTGAAAGTTCTGCTTCTGGGGATATTAGTGGGGAGGCACCACTTTCTATTCCTGAAGTCAGTGGAGATCCATCTGGAATTCCTCTAACTAGTGGTGAATCTGTTGATGGAAGTACAGAAGCCAGTGTTGACACATCTGGGTATCAAACTGTTTCTTCAAAAGATTTGTCTGGTGAATCATCCGTACCTGACATAATTATTAGCACATCGCAACCAGAATCTGAATTAACAATTGTATCAAAGGAACCAGAAGAAGCAAAAAAAGACACCGAACTATCTACTTCTGCATCAGGAGATATTATAGATGAGGCAACAGTTCAAACACCAGCACCATTGATGGAAGCTACACCTCAAGTACTTCCCGATATAGATTTTGTTGAAGGTATTATGTTTCTCATTCCCAATATTACTGGATTGACGCTGAATATTTAAAATATTGTATTCTGATATTTATCATTAATACTTGTTGAAGGAGACTTACTTCATACTTTGTCAGAGTAAATGTGCCAAATTGATTAAAACCATAAATATGCCTACATTTCTGGCATATTTAATGACACATCTGTTAGTCCAAAGAAAACTAAATTCCCCGATTGACCTTGTTCACTTCTCGTGACACTTTAGAAAAGTGTTGAGATGCGAGAAAAGTTCAAAACTATTGTGAAGTTATGATATGTGCTACTATTTAAGACTTTTTAAAGCCACAGAACTAGCACAGATCATTTAATAAATTACCTCTATTATCTGTTAATATATAATTTAAAGCGAACCTGTCAGCTGTTTTGGCCTATATAAGATATGGCCACTGCCTTTCAGGGCTTAGCCACAACATTCTATAATGCTGCAGATAAACCCCTGATCCGACCTGCAAGACAAGAAAAATAACTTTTATTATACTCACCTGGGGGGCTGTCTGGTCTGATGGGTGTCGCAGGTCCGGATCCCATCTTCATATGATCTCCACCCTCCTGCTTGCTTCATGGTCCCCAGCATCGTGCTCCTGCGCAGGCGTACTTATCTGCCCTGTTGAAAGCAAAGCAAAGTACTGCAGTGCACAGGTGCCGGGAAAGGTCAGAGAGTACCGCGTACCGCGTACCGCAGTACTTTGCTCTGCCCTCAACAGGGCAGATATGTACACCTGCGCAGGAGCATGATGCCAAGGAGCCATGAAGCAAGCTGGAAGGCGGTATCGCAAGAAGATGGGAGGAACCGAACCCAGACCTGCGACGCCCATCGGCCTGGACCTGCCTCCCCGGGTGAGTATAATAAATCTTATTTTTCTTATCTTTTAGGCCAGATCGGGGGCTTATCTACAGCATTATAGAATGCTATAGATAAGCCCTGAAAGGCTGTGGCTGCATATAATATCGGCCAAAACAGCTGTCTGGTTCCCTTTAGACTGAACCCAAAACTACAGTTAAAGAGGACCTTTTGCCAAGTTTTTTCATGCTGAACTGGATATACAATCTAATAGTGACTGCAGAGCGGAATAAAACAATTCTGTTTGTTTTTAAATATTGTCTCTCCATTGCAGAGATATTAGCAATCAGATATTTGGCACAAAATTAGTTAACTTTAGTTAAGTCCAAGTAGGTGTTATTAGATAGTTTTCACTTGAGGCATGTACTTCTGTCTCCTGTATGATGCTGACCAATCATAAGCAGACAGCAACATAGAAGTGCAAAAGTATCTGTGATGATGTCATCAGGATCACATGACCACAATCCACAGATCCTGCCAGCCGGGATGTGCAGCCTAAATAAGCATCAAAGGTGTATTACACAACACATAATTGTAGCACTATTAACTGCAGTTAATATTTCACTGAGTGCCAAATATTTGATTAATAATATCCCTGATAATGAGAGACATAATAAAAAAGTGAATTTTTTTTTGCTATAACAGGGGCCAGTCCAGCATGAAATCATTCGTAAAAAGTTCTATTTAAGGCCTCCATATACTTGTGATAGCTGACAGACAAAGCTATTCCTCCTAGTTCCACTACACATATGCACACTTGGCTCAGAAAAGTACTGTTGATGTGTTTTTTTAAGGTAGAGCAGAAAAAGTCGCTGCCAGTCACCTCAGGAACCAACTGATCTCCTGAAGAATAAAAGGGATGTGTGTTACAATTCAAGCTGGTTTACCTGATTGAAAACCTGAATAAGATATTGCATTTCAAATCTCATTATTAGATTAATCTAGAATATGTCAAACAAAACAACTGTGCATGCTTCCATACGTAATTGAAAGCATGTGGATATTCAGTGTGGCCCAATATACATCTTGGGGAATTGTATTACTGCATTGTATTAGTTAACTCATGCATTTTGGGTAACTACAGGAATTTTCGGGACATGTGCGGATATCCAGTGTGGAATTGGAACATGTGTAGAAAATGAAGGGAGAGTTCATTGCCTGTGTCCACCAGGATATGGAGGAGACAGCTGTGACATAGGTAAATTCTTGTAATTTTGTATATTATTGACATATGTATACATTTTATTGCTTATTTCATTGCCCTAATTAAGGGAAGCGGTTTATATTCAGCTTCTCCAAACACATTACTTTAAGTAAAAAGTATATTGATGAAGAATGTCAGTGATTCCAAGTAAAGTGTAGAAAAGCAAGGAGACAAAAGGTAAAGAAATCATTGGGATTGTTCTCTACTCAACATTTTGAAATTTGCTTCTGATCTAGTGTAGTAATACCATGGTTGTAGATATATATTTTATATGTGCGTGATCTTTTGGACATTTTTCCCCAATTGTTTAATAATGCTGACAGGATTATGACCATATGGACCATGAGAGCAGAAATAAGCATAAGAAGCACTCAAAGCTAGCCTGTATCCAACAGTTGTAGAGCATGTCTAACTCAGACCTACATTATTATTATTATTATTATTTATTTATATAGCTCCATTGATTCCATGGTGCTGTACATGAGACGGGGTTACATACAAAGTTATAGATATCACTTACAGTAAACAAACTAACAATGACAGACTGATACAGAAGGGAAAGGACCCTGCCCTTTCGGGCTTAAATTCTACAGGATGGTGGGGAAGGAGACAGTAGGTTGGTGAGTTGCAGCAGTTCCGGTGTTGGTTGAGGCGATATCTCCGGTAGTGGTGAGGAGGCAGCGGGGTCATTGCAGGCTGTAGGCTTTCTTGAAGAGGTGGGTTTTCAGGTTCTGTCTGAAGGATATGAATGTGGTTGCTAGTCAGACATGTTGGGGCAAAGAATTCCAGAGGATAGGGGGATATTCGGAGAAGACTTGGAGGCGGTTGGGTGAGGAGCGAATAAGTGTGGAAGAGAGAAGGAGGTCTTGGGAGGACCGGAGATTACGTGAGGGAAGATATCGGGAGATTAGTTCAGAGATATATGGGGGAGACAGGTTATAGATGGCCTTGTAGGTCAGAATTAGTAATTTGAACTAGATACGCCGAGGGAATGGGATTTAGTGAAGAGATTTGCAGAGGGGAGAAGCGGAGGAGTAGCGAGGAGAGAGATGAGTTAGTCGGGCAGCAGAGTTAAGGATGGACTGGAGAGGTGCGAGGGTGTTAGCAGGGAGGCTACAGAAAAGGATGTTGCAGTAGTCGAGGCGGGAGATGATGAGGGTGGGACAATATCATTAGATGAAAAAAGAAACCAATCAGTAGGTTAGCTGCATATTGTGACCCTGCACATAATTGACAAGACTGGGAATAAACATTGCCCATCTCTACTAGTGGTGTACAGCAGATTACCAAAGGCTCCATTGTATTGTGGGTCTGCAGCTATAAAATTGACTATATGCAAAATGACCCCGTTTCCTGTAACATCCTCCTGTCAGACTCAAAAGGGTATAAACAGAAGATATATTTATTTTTCTTTTCTATCTTTTCTTTTTTATTTAGAGAAAAATGAAAAAACAATTTAATAGGTGTTTTTAACACACATACATTTTTTACTTATGGAAAAAAAACAATTATGTCACCAGAAATACAGACGACTATACAAATAAATAAATAATTAAAATATTGTATCTAACAACTAATAAAATAAGAATGTTGTCTATTGTAAGTAATATGTGCATTGTACACCTACTCAGCTCACTTGTAACTAATGCTCTTGTCTACTGACAACAAAATCCATCACACCCCTATCTTAAATAAGGAAACCAAAAATATGGCATGTCACCATTTTGCTGACTCTTTTATCCATATATTACAATGGGGGTATAGGTTTACCTATTTTTCTCATAAATTCTCCAAAAGACATAGTGCAATTAATTCACCAGTGCATCCTAATGGGTAGTGAACCAATGAAACGCAAAGCAGGTGTATATTGACCTACAACCAGGATCCTAAGCTTCACTTTCCACACAATATATTTATGTGATTCATCAACTAGAGATGAACGGATAAAGCAAAATGGTAATTCGCCTGTTCGTGCATTTTTTCCCAGGAAATTTGAGTCTACTTCTCACTGTCACCTTCCCAGCCCTCATCGTATCTTCTGATCGCTGCTGTGAGTGCTGAAATACCAACTCATGCCATGCCAGCATTTCTGGCTCTGATGAGGCCCAAGAGAGTTCTGCACAAGCGCGCAAAAGGTCATTGCATCACAATGTCACGGTGTGTGCCGCGACTTTGCACATGTATGCATAAAATCATCTCAGACCTCATCAGGGAATTTCAGTACTAAAGTAGGCGATCAGAAAATGAGACTCGTGTTGAACGAATGATGGTGAGGTGTGGAGGGACCAATGAGGTAAGTTGAGTATACAATGTTTTTGCTTGTGTTTTAGCCTTTTGATGGCCACTTATGGCAGAAGCAAGTTACAAAAAAATCTGCATTTTGACAAATGCAGATTTTTGTACAATTTGAGATGAATTCAATACCACTTGAATATATTCTCTCATCTCTATTATCAACGATATAATAA